>NC_084754.1:17698495-17903495 GCF_033978785.1 Entelurus aequoreus | reverse complement strand
ATGTATATATATGTACATATATGTACATATACGTATATGTACATATATGTACATATACATATATATATATATATATATATATATATATATATATATATATATATATATACATATATATATATATATATATATAGTAATTGTCCACAATTACTGTGTTATTACTTCCCAACTTTATTGTTACACACATCAGATTCTACATCTGAAAGAAAGAGGAGACATAGGGACACATTTCACCTTTGCAACAATAGACAACGAGACACATATTAATCATGTGGCTCGATTTAATCCGGTAAAAATACAACTAACTTGAAGCGCCATCTGCAGGCTAATCATCAGGATATCTCCGCAACAGTAAATAAGCTTAATTACTCATACTGAATTACTGTTGCTATTAAAGACAGTAGTGAAAGAGCAAGACTGTTCCACCGCTACTTTTGTAGTACACCATAGGTGAGCTTGCCCGCCAATCTAATAAGCAAGATTTGTATACAGTGCACTATAATCGATGTCCTCGGCACACTGTTCAGCTATTAATTTCACAACTTGACAACACACAGAGAAAGATAGGTAAGGGAAATGTATATACTTTCTAGATTCATAACACTGGTTGCTGTATCAAATAAAATAAACTATATACAACAAAACCATTTTATTCATATACTGTATTATTCAACATTTGAAAACAATGCTTTGTGTCAGCTAAAATAACAAACTATAAGGTTACTGTGAAATGTATGTATTGAAATATTCATTGAGTAAAGGTTTGTCATGTATTTTCTTTTTGAGATGTTCTGCAATATTTAATAATGAATAAAAGTGTTTTTAAGTCAACTTCAAAGATGCATTGTAATTTTAGTCGACTAAAATGTTGAGGAATACAGTTGACTAAAACTAATTGATTTACATGAGTAAAATATGACTAAAACTAAAATACATATTTGTCAAAAGACTATGACTAAAACTAAATTCAAAACTGCTGTCAAAATTAACACTGCTGTACAACAGATATGTAATTCCACATCAATATTATGATTTGCCTGAGTGGCTGGACAGGACAGACTTATAAAAAAAATAAAAACATTTACAACTGATTTAGGGGCATTGGCATGTGTTGTGTTTTTTAGTTATGGCAAATAACATAAATACTACTTATTTTAAGATAATACATTTTAAGACAATAAATAAACTAGAAGATGCTGGAGAATAAACATGCATTTTATCCACCACTGCTGTTCAGAGTTTGCGGTTTTTTTAGAACTTACAGTATGTCACCGCTATCTTTTGATGCATGCTTGAGTAGACATACAAGAGCATATAAATGTGGGAGCAAGATAAGGGAAGATTAAAATCTTACTATAGGAAAGAAGTGTGCATAAAAACATTCTAAGGTGGTCGTACACTTATCATATGCTGTACAAAGTAACCAGTTCTTGGATTTGTCCACACAATTCCTCATGGTTCATTCAGCACTTTAAATAGATTACACCAGGTCATTGTGACTGTTTCATAAGTCCTGACTTTCTGGAATCATTTACGATCACTGTATACCAAACCTCATATTTGTATTTCCCATATTCTTTCCATGGTGCCTCAACTTCAGCTATCATGGCCAGAATCAGTCCATACCAGTTGGACAGCTGACCAACCTGTTCTACTTCTTATCACTCGAGGAACACATTTTTTTACTCTAAAAGTAGGGGGAAATACAAGCAGCGAAAATCTAATTCATCACACTGCTGTGTTTGTTCTGTTGTTTAACTTTGATAAAAGACTCAGGGGTCCCATTCTCTTCCCACAGCAAGACCAGAGCAATTGTTGATAAACAATGATTAAATTGTGGAATGGGCACTGGGATGTTGCTCTATGTCTTTTCTCGGAGGGGAATAAAGCAGAACAAAAGCTGAGGGAGGATCAGCCTTGTTTGCAGGAAACTATAACAACATCTACTGTAACAATTTTTATTTGAGGTAGGAATCACTTAGTAGCTCACAATATGTTCTGATTACAATTTTTTGCCAACAGTAAAAGCAGCACAGTACAGCGATTGCGGTAATAAATGTAGGGGAGTAAATAGACAAGGATACATTTATAGATGGTCATATTTTAGCCTAATGAATTGTCATGTTAAAGGGGCTGTTTGCAACTTGCTCACAGTGTGTGCTATGACTATGAGGTTTTTTTCCTTGGCCTCAGTCCGGACCCCCAGCCTTTGACTGAATATTTTCCCCAATATCACCTGTGTCCCACCTTTTTTAAGGGGCGCCGTAAGTGGCTGACTCGTTGGCGGTCCTGTTCTTGTCTCCCTGTAATGTATGTCTGCTCTTAGTGGGACTGTGCCAAAAACGTAATTTCAGTTCTTATATGTCTTGTACATATTAAAGAATGGACAATAATAAAAGCACCTTGAACCTTGTTACATTTTCCAAAGCAAAGAAATATAGCTAGAACACCATTGGCTAACTTATGTTACCATTAGTTGTTTAACAGAACATAAGTGTTAAAACAGTCTTGTCAGGACGTGGACTATGGAGTGGTTGTTTTCCCGAGATGCAAGTGAACTTGGACTGGACTTGACGTGAAGGTAGTGACATCTTTAATATTTTAACTCAAAAAGGTATAAACAAATGGCGCGCACAATGGCGGGGAACAAACTATGAAACCAAAAAACTAGCACAAAGGCAATTAACTAATAACACGAAACAAAAACACTTACTGTGGCATGGCATGAAGCATGAGCTATAGTGGACATGAATATCATGGGTAGCCGTAGCATGGATGGATAGGTAGATAGCATGGTATGAAAGGATAATGTCACCAGCACGAACAACAGAAACAGACAGGCTTAAATAGCAGTGACATGATTAGTGACAGGTGTGCGAGTGCAAAGCGTGAGACAGGTGCCTGACGAGGACAGGTGAAAACTAATGGGTAGTCATGGAAACAAAAACAATGGAGCGTAAACAGAAACTACAGAGTCCAATAACTAAACTAAACAAAACATGACTAAAACAAAACATAATCACACAGACATGACAAGTCTATATTTTTCACAATTACTAAGTTTGTGTAAGTTTTTTACCGGCTCTCATAAAATGACTGGAGTTTACAGCAGTCACTCACCCTGTCTCGTCAACACGTACTTGCAGAGAGCGCGTGCACACAAACAAAAATAGTCCAAGAGAAGCAAAAAACAATTTGCAGTCATGCTGTTGTTATAATAGAATATACATTCAATGACAGCTAACGCTGACTATCCAAATCGCTATTATTAGCTAACAACACCCAAAGCTAATGCGCGTGCATGTGTCACGTACGTACGTAGTTACATCTTTACGTCATAGATGCCAGAAGAGGAAGGAATATAATGCTTAAAATACATTGGAAAGTTAGAGCCCTCTAGGCATCTGTGTAAATGTTGCAAACAGCCCCTTTAAGGCAAAAAGTATTTTTGCTGGTAGTTGCGAAAGGGTTCAGCAGAGTGTGTTTGACTGTTATGTGATGATCTGTGGATCAGATCATGTTTGTTTAGTTTTCGATTTCCTTAGTTCCTGTTTCAGCACCCCTGGGTTTGTGTTTCTTGGTTGTCATGGGTGCTGATTATTTTTACCTGCCTCTGACTAGTGTTCGGGATGCTCACCTGCTCCCGGGCACTAATCAGAGAGCTATTTATTCCTGCCTTTTGCCACACTCGATCTGGCTGTTTCATTTGCTTCCATGCAACACGTTACGCCATTATATTTTCGATTCTTAAGCTTGTTTTTCTTTTGCTAAGCTTTAGATTTGCTCCCCGTGCATTCGGCACATGTTGCTTTTGTTTGTATCCTGTCTGATTTCGTGGACAATAAATCTTTGTCTCACCTGCACATTGCCTCCGGAGTTCCTGCTGCATCCTTGGGAGAACAATCCACGCATCACCTTGCGACCACGGCGGGACATTTTAGACAATGTTCTTTTGTTCGTCCGCTAAAAGTTTTGATGGTCAACTGTTCACACTTGATTGTTTCCTCTCCTTTAGCTGAGTCCGGTTTGGTCACACAGACATAGGCTTGGCCATCGGGCATTGATGGGAACTGTGTCTTACATTCCAATTCTCCTGGAACCGTCCAAATTATTAAAGTTGATTCCAATTTTCGATGCCCAGTCCAACGACCGGAAGAAATAACTGCACAGCAGATAACTGTCTATTTTCATACACTGTGTGGAGCCACTCTCCTAAATCAATAATCCTCAATTTCAGCAAATAAACTAAATTTCTTACATGTATCATTATCACTGGAGGAATGAAGGATGTTACAAGCAGGACCAGGCAAGATAATCGCTAGGCTAGCCGCTAAATTTTCTTGAAACACCACAAAAAGTAAGTGCTTTGTAAAGTTTAAGAAGTGAAATACATTTTGGTACCAGTACCAAAATATTGGTATCGGGACAACACTACTTCCTCATTATGGACCTATCACAGTCATTACTAATATAACACAAGCAAGTTGTTTTTTTGCACATTGTCTGTGTTCTGTGTTGTTGCTGGTTTTGCTATAATAATTATGACATTTTGTTGTGGATTGTATTTATTATTTTTGAATGTGTATTACTTAGTTTCATTTTATTTATATTATTTAGGTATTTACAGTGAATTACTAGTCATAGAATACCATAAAAATAAAAAGTATTTTTTTTTTTTTTTGAGGTGGGTGGGGTGTAGGCGGGGGTTATATATGTTCTAAGTACGGTTTAGGCACCATATCAAAAGAAAGGAATGTAATGTAATGTAAAGAATACCCATCGCTACTGGAAACAGGAGTTTAATACAAGCTTTACACAGCAGTACCATTTACGAGCACCTCCTACTGGTGGAAAGTAGTAATTACGATAATGTCAGCTTTATTCAAAAAATAATAAGAATTGAATGTTGTACTGCACACCTGTTTTATTTGAAGCAGTATGTCATGATTTTCATGAAAACAATTTTGCTGGTTCATAGTTGCAACTCACAATGAATGTAGAACATAACAAAATATTGTCAATCAGTTCTGCTCTACCACCCGTAATACATGTAAAGTTATATTGCCTAACACTTTTATTTAATTTTCTCTTCGGAAGATTTAAGTTTTAAAACTTAGATGTCAATTGAAACAAAGTTGTAAGCGACAAGTAATGTACAGAGAGGAGTTCTCCATCCAAACGCTTCTCTCTCCCAAGAAGTGAGGAGCTTTGCTAATAAGTTTGTTAGTTGTAACGCAGTTAGTAAAACTCTGGAGATTGCAGTACTGAAATCCCGGATGATTTGCAAATCACAGCTGGATACCATTTTCTAAGTTTAAAAATGTAGGTATAGTCAACAGTTGAGTAAAATGAATGTGAAACCAAAGAGGGTCGGTCAGCTTCCCAGGAGGCAAGAATTCATTACTTTTACTTTAACTTACATCTGTGTAAACGATTTTGTCCTTATATTTTGTCTGAAAATATAACCGTATAAACTTAACAAAATCGCAAAAAGCTGTGCTTACTAAATGCGGTGTCTAACAATTTCAAAACCCAGTTCTTGATATTCACTTTGGCTGCTTTTTCTTACGACTTGACATGGTGAGGATGTTGTGATCCAAAATGCGGAGGCACAAGCAGCGTGCAAGTAAGAAGTCTTTTAATCCCTAATCAAGACAAAATACAAAACCGACGTGCTCAGAAGTGCACGGGAAGCCCAAGGCAAAACTTAGCATAGCATGTAAACGCATGGACATATGTAGTAGCACTTGGCTAGCGCGTAGAACGTAAACGGTCGTAGTAAGCGAATAAAAAAGATAACTCTGTCCTAAACACCAAACAGAGGCCAGTGTGTACACTCAGCGCACCTAGCAACTAGCAACAAGAAAGGTAACCAAGGAAGGAAAGGAGCGCTGGCACAGAAATAAACCTTAAACACAGGAAAACTATAGCAAACAAAAGAAGACATGACCTGACACTTTTAGCCCAACTATTTTCAGACTGAAAAGAAAGCAAGTTGGGTGTATTTACATTATTTACGTAGATTGGTTTGGAATACAATATTGAACTTCCTTTCAGACCTACCTCTGTGTTGTATGGTTTTCAGTTTGTCCTTCTGCATCCCCCTATTTGTTTCTGCTGCTGCAGACTCCTGCATGCCAAGTTGCTTGCTGTTTAGACTTGCTGCAGTTCATTTTTGGTCTCTAAAGCTCGTATAAGCCTGGGGGTCTTGTCGCTGAACATGTGCAAAGACTCTAAATAGGATCAAAATGTTCAGTTTTATCAGCCATCACGATCCCATCTCGGTTTCTGCCTCTATTGTTCTGACTTGTATCAGGCACATCTGAGCTTGA
This sequence comes from Entelurus aequoreus, assembly GCF_033978785.1. NCBI lineage: Eukaryota > Metazoa > Chordata > Actinopteri > Syngnathiformes > Syngnathidae > Entelurus > Entelurus aequoreus. The sequence continues at coordinate 17,897,163 of NC_084754.1, read as the reverse complement.
TATCCACTGTCGGGCTATCTTCCCCTAACATTTGAGCCCAAAAGAATAGTTGCTATGGTGACTGTACCCATCAGACACGATAGGACAAGCCTGCGGTCAAAGCCTCAATGATCTTTAGAAATATTTCCCCTTCATCCTCTCTAACTATGCTACTACATGAAAGGAATTTTGGGGTGACCCACAGAAATCAAAATATTTGAAAAGAAAACTCCCACTACTGAGATTTAAAGCTTAGATCGTACTTAAAATGTGTCAAGATTTAATTGGGGCTGTTAAAAAAAATACAAGATAACTCATGTGGTTAATCATAATAAAATGTTGCATTAATTGTGTATAACACAGATTATTCATGCAATTTATTTTGACTTCACATGCTCCTTTACCTTAACCATTGATGGTTACCTGAAAGGTGTTGTGGGTTGTTATACGATCAGTGATCAGGTCAGTACATACACTATATTGCCAAAAGTATTTGGCCACCTGCCTTGACTCACATATGAACTTGAAGTGCCATCCCTTTCCTAACCCATAGGGTTCAATATGATGTCGGTCCACCTTTGGCAGCTATTACAGCTTCAACTCTTCTGGGAAGGCTGTCCACAAGGTTGCGGAGTGTGTTTATAGGAATTTTCGACCATTCTTCCAAAAGCGCATTGGTGAGGTAACACACTGATGTTGGTCGAGAAGGCCTGGCTCTCCGTTGTAATTCATCCCAAAGCTGTTCTATCGGGTTCAGATCAGGACTCTGTGCAGGCCAGTCAAGTTCATCCACACCAGACTCTGTCATCCATGTCTTTATGGACCTTGCTTTCTGCACTGGTGCCCGCTCCAAACTGTTCCCACAAGGTTGGGAGCATAGAATTGTCCAAAATGTTTTGGTATCCTGGAGCATTCAAAGTTCCTTTCACTGGAACTAAGGGGCCAAGCCCAACTCCTGAAAAACAAACCCTCACCATAATTCCTCCTCAACCAAATTTCACATCTCCTGGCAACCTCCAAACCCAGACTCGTTCATCAGATTGCCAGATGGAAAAGCGGGATCCATCACTCCAGAGAAGGCGTCTCCACTGCTCTAGAGTCCAGTGCTGACGTGCTTTACACCACTGCATCCGACGCTTTGCATTGGACTTGGTGATGTATGGCTTAGATTCAGCTGCTCGGCCATGGGAACCCATTCCATGAAGCTCTCTGCGTACTGTACGTGGGCTAATTGGAAGGTCACATGAAGTTTGGAGCTCTGTAGCAACTGACTGTGCAGAAAGTCTTTGCACTATGCGCTTCAGCATCCGCTGACCCCTCTGTCAGTTTACGTGGCCTACCACTTCGTGGCTGAGTTGCTGTTGTTCCCAAACTCTTCCATTTTCTTATAATAAAGCCCACAGTTGACTTTGGAATATTTAGAAGCGAGGACATTTCATGACTGGATTTGTTGCACAGGTGGCATCCTATGACAGTTCCACGCTGGAAATCACTGAGCTCCTGAGAGGGGCCCATTCTTTCCCAAATGTTTGTAGAAACAGTCTCCATGCCTAAGTGCTTGATTGTATACACCTGTGGCAAGGCCAAGTGATTAGGACACCTGATTCTCATCATTTGGATGGGTGGCCAATTACTTTTGGCAATATAGTGTACGTTAGTGCAAAGATGAGTGAGATGACCTCGACTGGTGTGCTCGCTGCCGAATTTCCCTTTAAAATACACCCTGACGGCCTTAAGATAAGACGGTTAGCAAGGTTTGAGCAAATAAATGACGTACATTAAAAAAAAAACATTTGGAAATGTTCCTCTACGCCAACACTAGTTTTTTTATACTACAGTACTTACACAGTGGACTCAAGGAATGTGAGTCTAGTGCCATCTATAGTGTTTACTTGTACGTTAGGTTTCATTTCTCTGTGAAAAACGAGTGAGCTTGTTTTCCAAATATGAAGCATATTTTGTTCAATGTGTTTAAGTCCTGTGGACAAGTGTGTAACAAGTTCATACAATCACAAACTGAGGCAATATTGTGAAGAAGAAAAAAGTGCTTCAAACATAACCAATCAGGCATTTTTGTTGTGTAACAATTTATAGATGTATGAAATTTGGACAATAAAATTGCATTTGTGTCAAAATATGGGGGTCTTTGTTATTGGTAATTTCAATTATGCAAGCGAGTAATAACCAGTGATTAATCATAATGAATCCATATTGAGAAGAGTGATTAATCTGATTTTAAAAAATAAATCATTTGACAGGACTAGTTTTTAAACATGTTAAACAGAAGTGGCAGAACTGTGATGTTCATTTGTCATATTTTCTACAAAATGTCTAAATCATTTACATGAATTACATATTGTTAGGGTCATATTATGATTTTTTTTCTACATTTAAAAAAACTTGTGGTCTACATGAAATGCAATAGTGGTTCGTGGGTCAACATTTTGCATAGATTGTGTTCGATAGATAGACTTTTATTCATCCCACAATTGAAAGTATATGGTTGCAGTGCAGGTTTTTACATAAACTAACACAAGTAAAACAATGAAAAACAAAAAATTATTAATAAATAATACATTTGCGTACTAACGATTGCAACATCCTCAAGCTGCTTTCGGACGGTCTCTTAAGAATGCACCATTTTGTGGGCAGTCTTATTTGCGTGCCGCCACTTGGACAGTGTCTTCTGCCCATCATCCCTGTTGTAGTTGTAACGTTTCCATAGCGAGTTAAAGGCCTACTGAAATGATTTTTTTTTATTCAAACGGGAATAGCAGATCCATTCTATGTGTCATACTTGATCATTTCGCGATATTGCCATATTTTTGCTGAAAGGATTTAGTAGAGAAAATCGACGATAAAGTTCGCAACTTTTGCTCGCTGATAAAAAAAGCCTTGCCTGTACCGGAAGTATCATGACGTCACAGGAGCTAGTATTCCTCACAATTCCCCATTGTTTACAATGTAGCGAGAGAGATTCGGACCGAGAAAGTGACGATTACCCCATTAATTTGAGCGAGGATGAAAGATTCGTAGATGAGGAACGTTACAGTGAAGGACTTGAGAGGCAGTGATGGACGTATCTTATTTCGCTCTGACCGTAACTCAGGTACAAGCTGGCTCATTGGATTCCACACTCTCTCCTTTTTCTATTGTAGATCACAGATTTGTATTTTAAACCACCTCAGATACTATATCCTCTTGAAAATGAGAGTCGAGCACGCGAAATGGACATTTAAAGTGACTTTTATCTCCAAGACAATACATCGGTGACACACTTAGCTGCTGAGCTAACGTGCTAGCATCGTTCTCAAATGAAGATAGAAACAAAATAAATTAACCCCTGACTGGAAGGATAGACAGAAGAGCAAAAATACTATTAAACCATGTACATGTAACTACACGGTTAAAAATTCTCAGCCTGGTAAGGCTTAACAATGCTGTTGCTAGCGACACTAAGGCTAATTTATCAACTTAGCAATCGGAACTCACAGAACTATGTACTCTCTCCTTTTTCTATTGTGTATCACGGATTTGTATTTTAAACCACCTCGGATACTATATCCTCTTGAAAATGAGAGTCGAGCACGCGAAATGGACATTTAAAGTGACTTTTATCTCCAAGACAATACATCGGTGACACACTTAGCTACTGAGCTAACGTGCTAGCATCGTTCTCAAATGAAGATAGAAACAAAATAAATAAACCCCTGACTGGAAGGATAGACAGAAGAGCAAAAATACTATTAAACCATGTACATGTAACTACACGGTTAAAAATTCTCAGCCTGGTAAGGCTTAACAATGCTGTTGCTAACGACGCTAAGGCTAATTTAGCAACTTAGCAGCCGGAACTCACAGAACTATGATAAAACATTAGCGCTCCACCTACGCCAGCCAGCCCTCATCTTCCCATCAACAGCCGTGCTCACCTGCGTTCCAGCGATCAACGGCGCGACGAAGGACTTCATCCGTGGGTTTGGCGGCAAGCATCAGCTAGGCGTCTTCTATCAGGGTAAGTAGTCCTTGTTGTGTTGCTGTAAGTATTGTACTTAGCCGCTAAGACACCGATCGATCCCACCTACAACGTTCTTCTTTGCAGCCTCCATTATTCATTAAACAAATTGCAAAAGATTCACCAACACAGATGTCCAGAATACTGTGGAATTTTGTTGAAGAAAACAGAGCTTTGTGTATTGTGTCCAATAGGGCCCAAACACTTCCGTGCATTTTATGACGTCACGCGCATAAATCATATCCAAAGGAGATTTTCAACCGGAAGTGTGGCGGGAATTTTAAAATTGCACTTTATAAGTTAACCCGGCCGTATTGGCATGTGTTTCAATGTTAAGATTTAATCATTGATATATAAACTATCAGACTGCGTGGTCGGTAGTAGTGGGTTTCAGTAGGCCTTTAACTGACAGATATAAGTTAGCAATACGCTAATTTGTATTAGAAATGGCAACCCACAGGATGCATGTGCATGTATGAGGCAGTCTGTCTCACAACAAGAGGATAAAGAAAAAGAAGGAGCTTATTGGCGACAATGGCGGGCTCGCACAAATCGCTTGGGGTAAATTTCTACCATATATGGAAGCATCCGCTGATGTCACAATTGGAGAAAATTTCACAATAGGGGCAAATTCTAAAAGGTTTGCTTGGAGGAAGTATGAAGGAAGGCAAGATTGTTTTATAAATATCTCTGTCATGCTTCCATGGTTTGATTTCAAATTTTTGGGACTTATGCAGATCCCAAATACACAAAAACAGGTACCATTAGGTAAGAATAGTTAGTTTTGCATAATAAGTCCTCTTTAAGATATATATTAATTTTGTAAAGAGTATTTTTTAATTCTAATGTTTTATCCGCATTTCACAATTAAATTATTAAACCGGCCTTTTCATAGACAATTTATCCTATTTCAAAATCAAGGCATTTGCTGAAATCTCCCAGTGAGTAATAAAACCTAAGGCTTGACTTGATACATACAGTACATGGATAATTCCACAATGGTTGATTGACAATATTTTGGTGTTTGATATTCATTTACATAGGGATGGTGGTATGGCCGTGGTATGGATATCACAATACAGTATATATTACAACCTCCTCTGATAATGTTACATATCATGAAATATTATTCGGTATATTAATGATAATAGAACCATTTCAAAACAGATAAACAAACGCTGACAAAAGCAGTAACATTTTGTGTCATTTGTGATTGTATTGTTTTCTTTAAACTATTATTAATATGCTTGCTAGTTTGCTGTTAATAGCTGGTTCATTTCTGTGGTAACGTGGTTTTATTTACACATCTGTTAATATGTATGAAGCACTTGTTCTTCTGTAGTTTGGTTATTTTAGTTTTTGGTGATACCGCAGACTTGGGTGTCAGTGGGTAGTACTGGGAGTGGAGTTTGCATGTTCTCCCCGTAACTGCATGGGTTCTTTACGGGTACTCCGGCTTCCTCTCACCTCTCAAGACATTCACCTGGGGATAGGTTGATTGGCAACACTAAATTGGCCCTCGTGTGTGAATGTGATTGCGAATGTTGTCTGTCTATCTGTGTTGGCAACTTGTCCAGGGTGTATCCTACATTCTGCCTGAGTGCAGCTGAATTAGGCTCCAGCCCCCTCGCAACCCCGAAAGGGACAAGTGGTAGAAAATGGATGGATGGAGTTACAGGGGCAGTGTTAGTCATAGCAATGCTAATATTAAAACTTAAAATGTTCAAGATCATTGAATGATTACATTTTTTATCATAATTATAATAGACAAAAATAAAGGATTGCGGTGTAACAATATCAATTAAATATTTACATTTTTGTCTATTATTATTGATGTTATAAATCATTTTGTTTCTGTCCTTAAAGCCCTCCTGTGTCTAGGGACTTACTTCCCAAGTTTGTAAACAATAACAAAAACAACAAAATATGTTTTGACTGTAAAAAAATATCCATCTAACCACTGTATTATTGACCTGATTGTCAATATTTGTATCTACCCACCTCCCTCTGTTTACTTAGTGGTTGCCAGGTTGCGTATCCTCCAACGGTGTGTAGTGTAGCATGTTTAGTTATTAGTTATTAACTTAGAGGACTCTGCAGTTCATTGAGGACGCATTCGTTCTCTAGCCGTCAAATTTGCAGGACACAGCGAGAATGTTTAATCAAAATGCATTATCACATCATGTAAGTTTATTTACAGAGCACAATTCGTACACAAAGCCATTCAAAGTTACAGAAAATTAAAAAGGCAACATTTTAAATAAAATCATCATATTTCAAATTAAAAACATAAAATAAAATCATCATAAAAAATATAATATAAATTAAAATCAAAGAGTGTAGAAAAAAATATTTTCAGTTGTTATATGCATGTGTTTTCAGCTTGGATTTGAACACTGCCAACATTGAGTCCTGTCTCACAACTTTAGGAATACTATTCCAGATTTTAGGAACATAAAACTCAAACGCAGCCTCACCATGTTTGATCCTGACTCTGCGCACCAGCTGGAGACCACTCCCTAAGGTTATCTGAGCCCAAAATGTTTCATGTGTCTCTAACATGTCGGAGATGTTCTTTGGCACAAGACCATGAAAAGACTTGTACACAAGCATGACTGTTTTTAAGTCTATTCTCCGAGCAACAAGAAGCCAGCGCAGTGACCTGAGCACTGGACTAATAAGTTCATATTTACTGGTTCTAGTCAGGACTCGAGCAGCACAATTTTGGATGTACTACAGCTGCTTTACAGCTTGTTTAGAGAGCCCTGTGAGAAGGCCAATACACTAGTCTAACAGGAGACAAAGGCACTGATTAGTCTTTCTAATTCTGATTTAGACAATATTATTCTGATTTTGGCCATGTTTTATTAGGTGGTAAAAATCTGATGTTACTGACTTAATGTGGCTCAAGTCTGAATCCATTATTACCTTGGAGTTTCTAATCTAATCAATATATATATATATATATATATATATATATATATATATATATATATATATATATATATATATATATATATATATATATATATATAGCACCTTAGTTATGCAGCAGTTACAGGACATATTACATGATGACCATCATCTTTCAATTTGTTTTTGGTCTCTCACCTACAGCTTTTCTCAATGAAAGACACAACTCCAAAATGCACTTGATTGTGTTCTTTCTACTTTTTTCAATTTCTCCTTTACTCCGCACCAGTTTCCAATTAATTCTAGCCCATCACCCCTAACCCCCGCCAACCCATATTCATCCTCATCTGACCGACCACAGTATGCTTTGACGGAGTGTTATGGGGGTTTCGATAGTAGCAAGCAATGGAGCGGACAAGTTATTACTGGACAGGCAAATAGAGGGCCCATGAAGCATGACAACCCACTTTCTCACACATTTAAGTGTAAAGCAGCAGTTCAAATATACTGTATGGTATAGTATTACACATGCATACACATACACACACATACACACACATGCCAACAAAGCATGGCGAACTTATTCTCTTTCTCAGTGCATGATAATGAGAATACAGGGCACAGTGACAGGTACATGAACGTTAGTTAGTTCCAGAACAGAAAACGTGTTAATATAGCTTGCATGTTATGTGACTGAGCACTGAGGCTATGTCTACACTAAGCCGAATAAACCCTTAAACGAATAATTACTTAGCCTAGGCCCCGTTTCAGCCACACTAAATTATCGTTTAAGGTTCCCCTCCTCGGACAATTTTTTACACGGGTAAGTGTTTCGTGTATTTCTTGAATCTCCGGCTCTTAGCTTTGTATGGACTCATTGATCGTTTACAAACCGTGTTCGGAGAGGAAGTGACGCTAGAAAGACAGCGCCCCACACAGGAAGTGACGTCAGAAAGAACGCACCAGAGCCAGCTTCATAATAAAGCGGTTTCGTAACTCGGAGCTAACCACTGGAAAGATGGAGGTGAGTCCTCCAGATATGCCGTGTTTCTCCTTCCATCTGTACAGACACTTGTGGAAATTACACATGAATACCTTAAGAAAAAGCGATTGCCGCTATTTCGGATACAACACTTCTCAGACGACAAGAGAACTTTCCAATGTCGAGGTCAGCTGTGATTCTACTTACCGAAAAACTTTGTCCAAGGAGAGACAACGAGAATGCGGGCTGCCATAGATGTGATTAAAAAAAGGTAGCGTGTGCGTTGTATTACCTGGCCGTCGAGGGAAGACTACGGAAAGCGGCGAATGCATTTGGACTGACAAAGCAGCAGACTGTATCAGTTATTGTCCGCCATGTATGTCGCAGACTCAACGTCTAGGTCCAGATTATATAAAGTCACAACAAAGGAATGGACAATGAAGGTGAAGGCAAAAGAGTGAGGAGTGTCCTGAACAGATATCTAGATTCTAAGATCGATTGTTGTAAAATGTTCTTTGTCACATTGTGTACTTTTACGTGTTTATTAAAGATTTGATTAATTTATGATGGCTCAGGTGTGATTCACTACAATAGGGCCCCACAGCACATTGGATTCCAGTTAATTGAAATAACAAAACACTGGATATTGTTCAGATAAGTAAAATGTAAGAACTTGCACACAAAGCCACACTGGAGGTGACTATGACGTGCGCATTTTCCACACATGCGTATTAGGTCGCGTTGCGCCGGCGGACGGAGGGAGGAAGGGGGTCTTTAACGGTGGCATTGTTGTGTGTGGACACGGATAAGGTTAGGTGGGATTTACCCTGGATAACCTTATCCGGTAGTGTAAACGGGGCCTTAGAGCACTTAGTTTAACTGTCAGTTTGCGTGTACTAAAACACGTGTAAACGTGATAGCAAACGCAAAGCTCTTCTGCTAAACGTGTGGATTGTGTCACTTCAGTGAGTAGAAATATACAGAATATATGCTGATCGTCAGAACGCCCACAATACTGGGAGGAGAAGTTAAAAATGTAATTATTCTGCACACGCCATTTGATTTATCAAGAATAAAATCCAACTACAAGCGCTATTTTACATCTATATTTAGCATGTTTAAAAGGTAAATGCAAACTGACACACACGATGTGAGAAAGGAGACAATTGCACAACAGCTCCATCCTACGTATGCTTGTCAACATATATGGACTGTCAAAATTGAAAAAAATCTGACATGTTGTCAAATCACCAATATAATTTTATAGCTGCTGGATGACTTTAACAAATTCAATTGATGCATTTTTGTGTCTGCTGGTTATTCAATCAACCTTTAGTCCTGTTTTTGGACTGCAAACTCCTGACAACTGTTGAAGAGCATAGACGTTTTAAAATTAAATGGTGTCACTGGAGCTTATTCTTGCTGTTTTGGCCACCTCCTCACAGGGCCAACACAGATAGACAGACAACATTCACACTCACATTCACACATTAGGCCCAATTTAGTGTTGCCACTCAGCCTATACACAGTGTATTAAAAACACGACTGAGTCACCAACACACAAGATTCTGAGCACTCAATTTCGTGGAATAATACGCAGCCAAACGGACTGATTTGTTGGGTGTAATATTTAGCTGTGCGTTAACCGAAACGGCATATGAAAGCCAAAGAAAAATGTTGCTGCAAATATCTGTCAAAAACTTAACCCTACGGAAAGTGGGGCGTAGAGAAGCAGAGGTACCACTGTGCACTGATCAGCAAGAATATTGTAGTATATACATGGTTCTCTTATATATTGTAACTGAATGAAGAAACAGAATATTAGAAACAGCTGAAAGTATGATGCAGTAGAGTTTTTCATTATTTACAACCACTAGGGTTGTACCTGTATTAGTATAGTACCGCTATACTAAGGAATCATATTCGGTACTATACCGCCTCTGAAAAGTACCGGTCGTCGTCACGTCGTGTCATTGCTGGTTTACGAACAGACGAGCATGTTCCACAGCGCACAATGACGAAGTACTTACAAGCAGACACAGTGTGTAGACAGAAAAGGGAGAACGGACGCATTTTGGCTTAAAAACTAACAATAAAGGGGAAGTTATAACACTGAAACGCCCACCGAAATAGGTGCTTTAAGACATGGCTAGCTAGCTAGCGGCTAAAGTACAGCCCCAGTCGGCGGCTAAAGTACAGCCCCAGTCGGCAGTGTTTTAGCTACTTCTAAATCACTAATCCTGGCGACAAATAAAGTAAGTTTCTTACAAGGATCATCCCTGCAGGACGAGGAATAGCTAAACATGTTTCGCTACACACTGTAGCTCACCGGCGTCAAAATGTAAACAAATGCCATTGGTGGATCTACACCTAACATCCACTGTAATGATACCAAGTACAGTTGCATATCTAGTCGATACTACTATAATTATGTCGATATTTTTTGGCATCACATCTTCTTTCGTTTTTAAAAAATGTATATTATGTTTATAAACTCAGGAAATGTGTCCCTGGACACATGAGGACTTTGAATATGACTAATGTATGATCCTGTAACGACTTGGTATCGGATTGATACCCAAATTTGTTGTATCATCCAAAACTAATGTATAGTATAAAACAACAGAAGAATAAGTGATTATTACATTTTAACAGAAGTGTATATAGAACATGTTAAAAGAGAAAGTAAGCAGATATTAACAGTAAATGAACAAGTAGATTAATAATTCATTTTCTACCACTTGTCCTTAATAATGTTGACAAAATAATATAATGGAAAATGACACAATACGTTACTGCATATGTCAGCAGCTAAATTAAGAGCCAAGTTTGCTTACTTACTAATAAAAGACAAGATGTCATGTATGTTCACTATTTTATTTAAGGACAAACTTGCAATAAGAAGTATATGTTTAATGTACCGTAAGATTTTTTGTTAAAATAATGCCAATAGTGCAATTTTTTGTTGTCCCCTTTATTTAGAAAAGTACCGAAAAGTATTGAAATAATTTTGGTAATATTGGTATCGGGACCACACTAACAACCACAATTCCAGTATTAGCATATTGTTAAATGAATACTTTAATAATTAATCACAAAGCATTAATCTACTTATATTGGTCGACTGCATAAAGATTGCACAAAAAAACTGCTATTAAGTCTGTGTGGGATTGCATGGCTACCTTTTGGGACCATGACACTATCTGGTCATTGTGTTTGTGTGTGTATAGTCGGCCCTTGCAATTGTGTGAAATGTCTGCCCCCTGGTGGTTCACTCTCTCTCTTACTTCTCTGTGTCAGCCACCTGTAATGAGCACCAAACAAAGTGAGTGTGCAACGAGGGGAAGCGTTCCTGTGACCAACTTCTATCAACCGTTGACAGACTGGGATTTGCAAAGCCTGGAAAACTGGTGCTTAGGGATAACTAATTTCCCCCTCACATTTGAGTCCTTTTAAAGATAACACTATGTGAATGTGAAATAAGTGTGCAGTGTGCAGGGGCACACGGCACAACTGTGCAGTGCTTATCTCCCTCAGGAATGTGCAAAAAGAGTTGTATCTCGCCATCGCTTATTTTGAGTTCTTAAAATAATAATAATAATGATTAGCTGTATTGTCTCAGAGGAGAAATTTGTCTTGGACATCAAGACACAGCGTTATACATACATACATACATACATACATACAGACATAGCTCATGTTATTACCTATTCTGTGTTATATGTGTTTTATGTTGCACGATTGCACCAGGAAAAATTCCTAGTTTGTGAACCCATTCTCAAACAATGTAATAAAAAAACGATTCTGATACATACATACATACATACAGTTCATCCAACAATACAGTGCGCAGGTACATCAGTTATGAGATCACACATTACACTCCCCCCTGTAATGCACTATCCCAATATTGCACTCCTTATTATTGCATCCGGTTATTACAGTAGTTTTCTGTTAAGTGTTTTGATTGCCAGTGGGACAAAGGAAAATCTATACCTGTTGAGTTTGCATGTTGCTGTTCTGTACCATTTACCATTTGGCATCAACACAATTTCAATATGAAGTATGTGGTATGGGTCACGGGTGATTTTAAGACCCTGCTTCTTCACGGTCTTGTCGAATATTTCTTGAAGGGAACAAGGGGGCTGCATGCCTATTATTTTACCAGCCCTCTTGATAAGGTTTTGAAGTTGGGTTTTGAGTTAGACAGACAGATTTCCAAACCATGTGAAAATGCCATAACGGATGACAGATTCAATGTTTGCCTTATAAAAGAACATCATGGTATTGCTTGCCACACCGTGGACCATGAGCCTCCTTAGAAAGTGCAGGCGCTGGTTAATACGGTATAAAACAGAGTCAACTTGGTTGGCCCAAGTTAACTGGGAATCATAACAAATACCCAAGTACTTATGTGACAGTATATACACATAATAAGACATACAGAGTTTTTTAGTCATCAAAAATTCTTTAAAAAATAGAAAATGCCCAATTACTCGTCCGCAACTTAGTCTTAGTGCATCAGTGGTTGGCAGTCGGTAGCTTTAAGAAGAGAGACGAGTAGCCAGAGGGACATTGAGGATAACATAATACATTATTTAAAAAGCTTAAACTCTTACAGCTCGGTGATATGTTGACTACTTATTTACTGTTTTAAGGCTGTATAGTGCAGTAGCTGGACACAATTGTTTAAAATGATATTGTGATTTTATATAGTAATTAAATTTTGTTTAAGTATTCTCACTTGCTAGTGATATACACTGCCTAGCCCAGGGGTCGGCAACCTTTACCACTCAAAGAGCCATTTTGGCAAGTTTCACAAACTAAAGAAAATAATGGGAGCCACAAAAAAAGTTTAAAATGAAAAACACCGCATACAAAGCTTAAATGCTTTGTGCTATGTTAACCAGGGGTCTCAGACACACTTTAATGTGGCAATTTGATGTTAGTGCGGCCCGGGAGTTTTGAATGAATGGCGCTTGATCGCATCATACTTGCCAACCCTCTCATTTTTTCCGGGAGACTCCCGAACATCAGGGCGTGATGGCACTGCTTTTGGCGCCCTCTACAGCCTGCCCAAACAGTGTACCTGCTCGACCACATGTTGAATGTAGCTTTTACTTGCACACATAGGCCTCACAGCTTACACTGACGGTAGCCGTATCAAACAACTTTAACACTGTTACGTTACAAATATGCGCCACACTGTGAACCCACACCCAAAAAGAATGAAAAACACATTTCTGGAGAACATCCCACCGTAACACAACATAAACACAACACAACCAATACCCAGAATTTACAAACAGCTGGCACGCTGTTTGTAAATGCTATAGAGAACAATTACTACAGTGCAATCAGGGCACTCCCTTAATTTAGTAATTAGAGTGAAAATAGGATTATATTTTCCCTGGGAGTTATCTAGGAGAGGCACTGAGATCCATAAGTCTCCTGGGGAAATCGGGGGGGTCGGTAAGTATGCAGCTGAGCCGCATCAGAGTGGTCAAAGAGCCGCGTGCGGCTCCGGAGCCGCGGGTTGCCGACCCCTGGCCTAGCCCTAAAAAAAGGCCTCACACTAATATTTAGCTCTGATTACAGCACACATTCGCTGTGGTATCGTTTCCACAGGTTTCTGCAATTAATAATACTCATTGTATTGATTACGAGAGACAGCACACATTTTCCCCAGTCCTTTCAAAAAATGCATTGGTCAGTTCCTAACCTAAATTTAGTCGTTTTAGCATTCTCCTTAAATTCTTCTCATGCCCTCTGAAACAGAATGTGCCTCGCGGCATGGTTGTTTAACAAATGAGAGGCTACTCACTGGATCAGTTAAGGTTAAATGACTTGTTGCCAGCTGAAACATAATCACCCATGAAGTAATTATCCAATGAAGACTCTTACTGTTTGCTTTGTTAAGTCCAGTTCAGACCTTTTTTTTGGCCCTGCAACGTACCAGGGTGGAAATATTGATTAAACATGTAGACAATGTGTAACTGCTGTGTACCCGAGGAGGGTCGGGTAATCAAAGTATTTCTTATACCCGTTACAAATGGATAATTGTTTTTGTTTCTCTCATAAATGACTTCAATGCATTACCAAGTCAAATTCATGTTGGCCAATAAATGTGATTCTGATTTTACAGAAAACAATCATGATGTGATACCGACATGCGAGCAAGAATTCTGAGCCCTACAGACCAGTTATGTGCCCTTAATTAGAAATCAGTCCTGTTCCTTTAATCAACCAATCAATCAAAATGTATTCATAGCCCTTTGAGCAATCAATCAATCAAAATGTATTTATAGCCCCTCATGCGGTAGAGCGTATTCTAACAAAAATGAGGTAACAGCCCAGAATTACATGTAAGTAGCTTGTAAAAGATCTCAAGGGAACTGGGACGAAATTTTTAAAGAACAATATTGATAACATTCTTTGCGGTAAGCAAAAAGCACTCAAAAGATAAATATAAATAAAATAGAGTAACAAATAATTACATCCCATACAAATAGTTTTGTCTCCGTGTTTAGCTGAACGCACAACACTACTTTATCATTCTCCGCCAAACTGCTTTCAGGCACGGACGGTGTGTTTGAGATAATGGGAAAAATTTAAATAAAATCAAAACCACATGAACATAAAACATTACCACCAGCAGGTCGTTACAGTATGAATAGATATATATCGCCTATTATTTGCGCACTATTGTCTAGTGATGCACCAAAATTTGGCCGCCGGTAAAAGACTTTGATCACCGAAAACAGCGCTGTTGAAACCCATGTTGTGATATAAACAAGATGCACTCGATTGTCTGGAGCACAGTCATCATGTCTGCAATGTGGATGTAACTTTAATATATCCCAGATATACCAATGGACAGGGATCTACAAAATGTGCAAATATTAAGAGGACTAAAGTCACTAAAAGTCTCTAGACCAGTGGTTCTTAACCTGGGTTCGATCGAACCCTGAGGGTTCGGTGAGTCGGCCTCAGGGGTTTGGCAGCGGTCAAGACACACCAGACTCATGAATTGATTAACGTGGACCCCGACTTAATTAAACAAGTTGAAAAACGTATTTGGGTGTTACCATTTAGTGGTCAATTGTACGGAATATGTACTGTACTGTGCAATCTACTAATAAAAGTTTAATTCAATCAATCAATCATGTAATTTTTTTTTGTTTTGTTTTGTTTTGTTTGTTTTTTGTTTGCTCTATGCTTTTTTTTACCTGTAAAGCACTTTGGTTCAATCTAAAAAGTTGTTGAAAATGTGCTATATAAATAAAGTTGACTTGACTTGACTAAATAAAAACTTCTCCCTATCGGCGTATCTGTACTGTAAAGTTAAAATTTGAATGACAATAAAAAGGAAGTCTAAGTCTAAGTATTATGGACACCCCCAAATAATGTTCCCTCTAATTTTCCATCTGATTTGCAAGTGTGTAATTTGTTGTGAGTTCCTGCACTGTGTTGGTTTTGTTCTTTGAACAAGGTGATGTTCATGCACGGTTCATTTTGTGCTCTAGTAAAAAAAAACATATGACTTTGCCTTGAATTTGAAAAAAATAAAAAATAAAACATTTTATTTTTCACTAAAGAAGGGTTCGGTGGATGTGCATATGAAACTGGTGGGGTTCGGTACCTCCAACAAGGTTAAGAACCACTGCTCTAGACACTTGAAAAATGATTAACAAAGTACATTGTTAACAAAGTACATAAGCAGCAACATATGAAAACATTGCAAAACAATATAAAAATATATGGTCATACTAATTAATAAAACAGATTTGTTTTAAATGTATGTACTGTATACATTTTTTGAGCCTTTTTGAAGAAAATCGTATCCTCATAGCAAATAATGCAAATCATATGATGATGGTGACTATGCCCCTAACCACGCCCCCACCAGCAAAGGTATCTTGGCAATCGAGGGGCCTGGTGACAGTGTGTTTGAGTATGTACAATTATGACACATCAATCGAATATATAACCCTTTTGAAAATGGAGCTAATATCTGTATTTCCCGAATTGTACTGTGTGTGCGTTTCGTCATTTGTATTTCCATGATGAGGGCAAGTACGTAACGCGCTAAATGGCTGACGGAATAATTGTGTGTTTGTTTAATTTAATGTGAACAATTTAATTGATCCACCGTGACCTGTTCGATAATTTCATTGGTCTGATGTGACAAGGTTAAAAGTATTGGCGGCAAGTGACGTTTGTGAAGCAGGAAAATACATAAATTAGCCGCAGCTTTGTATATAGCGCAGGGTTCCAAGCATCGGAACAAAAAGTACTGTCTTATAATCTCGAAATTACAATAAATGCCACATTTTTGTCAAACCGCTAAAACTGAATGCATCATTTCAGATCCATTGTGGTGGTATAAAACTGACCCAATTAAAAAACCTCATCATAATACAATACAGATAAGAACACAATGTTGGGTAGAGTATTACAAAAAGAGTATTGTGGTGCTGTGAGGTGGTGAAGGCATACAGCAGCATCTGGTGTTTTTGACAATGCTAATTGTAACAAATGATGCCTGTATTGACGTTTCACAATGAGAGATAAGAGATGTATAAGTTCCTGAAAAAAGCCCTAAATTCTCATCTGTTGGACATTCGATCCACATCTGTTTCTCTCCATCCAGTCTTATATGCAGACTTCAAATGTTAGTCTGTACAATATGGTATTTGTAAAGCAAGGGCATTACAACAGATGCAGGCAAGGGTGAAATGCAAAGAATACGGCGGGGTATGGACACACAAGTAGTGAAACAAAAAAGTAAAGGGAGAGAGTCGGTGGATGGTTTATAAGCACTCTTCTTGGTGCTTCATCGAGCCTGAGTGCAGTCATTGAATTTCATCAAAGCATGGCGCATGTTCTCTCAATTACAGTGCATTTACCAACGCGGGGTGAGCAATGTGGAAAAGAGGGTGAAGAGTGGTGGGGAAAGCTCTGGAAAGCATTACGCTGAGGGAGAAGGAGTCATTTCAGGAAGAGACAACAGGAAAAATAAGAGGCACTGGGAGTGTATCTTATGGAGAGGTGTTTTGAAAAAAAAGCTCAGTGATGAGTTATAAGGCTGCACCTTGAATCCCCCGTCCACCCTCAATCCTGAAAGTTTAATGTATACTCTGGAAGAAGCACTACAAGAGATGTCAGAGTAGCTGACTGAGCTTGTGAGTGAGTTCATTAAAGTGGAACTACCTACCACAAAACCTACTAATGTTCTCAAATGCAGATTCATGACACCCCTGCACCCTTTGTATTACAAAAGCCTTTGTGAAACTACTACATGGCAGTGCCTTGCTCAGGGGCTCCTCGTCAGTACTCTGGTATTAAAGGACAAAGCTAATGCTGGTGGTATTTTAGGCTATGTCTACATTAAGCCGGATAAACCCTTAAACGAATAATTATTTAGCCTAAGCCCCGTTTCAGCCACACTAAACCATCATTTAAGGTTCCCCTCCTCGGACAATTTTTTACATGGGTAAGTGTGTCGTGTTCTTTTGAATCTCTGACTCTTAGCTTTGTATGGACTCATTGATCGTTTACAAACTGAGTTCGGAGAGGAAGTGGCGACAGAAAGGCCGCGCCCTACACAGGAAGTGTCGTCAGAAAGAACGCGCCACAGTCAGCTTCATAATAAAGCGGTATCGTAACTCAGAGCAAACCACTGGAAATTTGAAGGCGAGTCATCCAGACATGTTTCTCCTTTCGTCTGTACAGATGAATGTTGCAGCTATTTGGGGTACAACACTTCTCAGACGGCAAGAGAACTTTCGAATGTCCAGGTCAGCTGTGATTCTACTTAGTGAAAAACGTTGTCCATTTGTCGAAGGAGAGACAACGAGAATGCAAGCTCCCGTGGATGTGATAAAAAAAAGGTAGTGTGTGCTTTGTATTACCTGGCCATCGAGGGAATCTATGGAAAACAGTAAATGCATTTGGACTGGCAAAGCAGATTTTATCAGTCATTGTCCGCCATGTATGACGCGGACTCAACGTCTAGGTCCAGAGTATATAAAGTCACCAAAAACGAATGGACAATGAAGGTGAAGGCAAAAGAGTGAGGAGTGTCCTGACCAGATATCTAGATCCCTAGTTTGATCGATGTAAAATGTTCTTTATCACATAGTTTACGTGTCTAATAAAGATTTTATTAATTTATGTTGGCTCAGGTGTGATTCACTACAATAGGGCCCCAAAGCACATTGGATTCCAGTTAATTGAAATACCACACCATATTGTTCAGATAAGTTAAATTTAAGAACTTGCACACAAAGCAACACTGGATGGACTATGACGTGTGCATTTTCCGCGCATGCGTACTAGGTCACGTTGCGTCGGCGGACGGAGGGGGGAGAGGGTCTTAAACGGTGGCATTGTTGTGTATGGACACGGATAAGGTTAGGTGGGATTTACCCTGGATAACCTTATCTGGCTTAGTGTAAACGGGGCCTTAGTTAGACTACCTTAGTTCTGTTTCAGCCCCCCTGGGTGTGTGGGTTTTTGGTTACCATTGGTGCTGATTAGTTTCACCTGCCGCTGATTAGTGTTCGGGACGCTCACCTGCTCCAGGGCACTAATCAGGGAGCTACTTATTCCTGCTTTTCGCCACACTCAGTCGGGCTGTCTTATTTGCTCAATGCAACAGTTACGTCGTTTACCTTTCTTGATTCCTGTGGTAAGTTTTGTCTTAGCTTCCCGTGCAATCGGCACGCTTCTCTTTTGTTTGTATCCTGACTGATTTATGAACAATAAATCACTCTTTTACCTGCACCTTGCTTCCGGAGTTTCCGTCTGCATCTCGGGAGAACGATCCACGCATCACCATGCGACCACGCCGTAACAGCTGCTTTCCATATAAGCTGAATTAAAATGTTTAAATTCATGTCCACGTTTGCCTGTCGTAGATTATATGATTAAGGAGGCACTCTTGCTTCATTTGGCCCCCTTAGGGTCCAAACTATTCCGAAAGCACAAACTCACCTGGCTGGCATGGTGCAAAATCCTCTGGGGAACCATAAGGTCACTCTTTGATCATGGCAGCTCTGCGTTAAATGATTTTGGTCCATAGAACGCACGGTCAGAGACTTTTGCTGCATCTGAAGTATTTCATTTCATGTAGCGTAGGTTCCCCTGTCACAAGAGGTTTATGTGATAAAAGCCAGTAAACATTGTGTGAACTGTGTTTGTTTGATGATCGCAGGCTTTTATGTTAAAGATGGCAAAATGTGCAGATATAAAGCGTTAACTCAAAAAAAGAGCGCATTAATATTTTCCTCTTTGATGTACCTTAAACAACATCTACTCGAGCCTGAGCCGAACAACTCTTTCATGTGGGTTTGTTGATCATGCATGCTTGCACTCAAATCAACAATACGAAGTTATTGGCAACTTTTGATATCTTTTTTCTCCTGCCATTTTACTGCAGCACTGACTTGTGACTGACTTTTATGTTGTGTTTACAGTAAATGTAAATGTATTTTGATCGGTGAAAAGCTCAGGTGTTGAGGTTCCTATCTTCAAAATGCAAACACTAACACAACTCAACAGTTATGGTGTGATGTCTTGAAATAAACAAAGTCTGTTCATTTAAGCTTTGAAACAATGCTTGTAGAAACTTAAATCCAATCTAATCCACTTTATTTAAATCTAAGCTCCTTTGGGGATTGGGCTCAGAGACCTGAAAAAACTTTGAGCATATTACCACACAAAAAACTCGAGACTTGCACTGGAGTAGAGGGGGGGTTAACCTGCCCCGAAGTTGCAGCCATCAGAGCGCTGTTCCGTAGTACCGTGGGTGTGAAAGTAGTAGTAGTAGTAGATGGCTGCGTGTTCTGTTTGTCCGTAAGTATAAAGTCGCTATGCTCTTCATCACGGAACAGAGTTAAACATTGTGTTTTTGAAGAAAGGAGGAAGGGATTTCAGAGTGTCTTTTGCTGCAATGGTCTTACTGGTATTTACAGCATGATCTTACCAAGACCAGTTCAGAGGGAGCCAAATAAGGATTGTTTTGGTTAGGGTGAGCAGACACATTCCCATGATTTTTCTGCTCTATTTTTCCGTTCTGGCTCTCAAATTGATCATAATTTCGCCTTGCAAAGCGGAAATCTTCTCTGAGATGTTATCTAGTTTGCAATTCATTTCAGAAATTGTCAAAATCTGAGTGCCCTCAGCTCTGCCCAACTCATCGATCACGACGGGCAGCCTGGGCTCCTTCAACAGCTACCATCCTTTTACAAATTTGTTGATAGACCAAATCACCGCTCAATCCAATCAGCAGATGACCTGTTATCACAGTTCCAAATACTGCAGATAGACATCTTCAATGTCCTCTGAGATTTTCCAGGCACACGACCCTCCACTTCTCCTAGAAGTCCTTTGTGTATCCAGTAGCAAATGTTCCGTCAAAAAAGGCAGGTTCCCCCAGGACCTGAGCTTCTCGTCGAGAAGATCTAGTCCAGTTTTCGCTGAGGAACCAGTTTTACCAATTCCATATTTTAGATTTCGAACAGTGCAAAAGAGAGGATTTTAGAAAATTAAAACAATACAAAGAGCAAAAGCAGAAGAGATAAGGGAGAGGGAGGGGGTGAGTACACCCTTTGTTGGAGCTTCTGAGAGAGATTCTTTTTGACTATGCATTTGGCATACACCCTTGGATGAATGTGTAAATACTTGCGAAATATGACTCGAAGAGAACTCCGCACTAGAATTCCAATGTGCCTGAACTGTAACTGTATGCATGAATGGCCTATTAAAACCTTTAACATTTTAACTGAGTGGCTAAATAACTGCTGTGTCCCCAGTCTTTACATGCTAAAGATTGTACTCAATTAAAAGATTACTTCAAAAGGGATGCATGCTCAGGGAGACAGAATTACACTTTCCTAATTCTTGTTACACACATGCAGGAGTTACATGAATTCCAGGAGGTTGCGTGTCTTGCAGGAGAACACTGGCTCAAATTTGAAAGCAAGCACCAACGAACGTGTGATCTTTTCACAGTGCGAAGCTGCTTATAACATACTAACCCACCACCATGGCGGAGAGTAAGTATTTTCCAAGTTCATTATCACTGGTTGACTGTAGGAAAAATAAAGTAATCTTTCTTGCCCTGATGTGGGATCTGAGCCGAGGATGTCATTGTGGCTTGTGCAGCCCTTTGAGACAATTGTGATTAAGGGCTATATAAGTAAACTGTGATTGATTGATTGAATGGCTAAGCATGCTAAACACACACCGAGCAGGACAACACAAAAAGCTAACCGCTAAAGCTTTAATGCGATGTAAAGTAGGGGTAATCAATCCAGAGGTCGATACTATCGATAACTAGTGTAGTATCAATATATGAACAAGACAAAAGTGATTAGATTGATATTATTATTTCTCTTGCTGTAATCATAAAATCAAATGTTTGGTTGTGTTTGTTACTGTTTACAAAGTCAGGAAATAAGTCTTGATACAGGAAGGCTTTGAGGGCTAAACCCTAATGATTTAACTGGGAGCCAATAGTCATTTTTGTTTATGTTTAGTCATCGTGCACAAGCCTCTTTTTTTTGTTGAACAAAAATTGTATGGAGCATTCAATATGCCAAATTTATTATGTCATATGACTTACTAGCACATTTTAAATTTAGTAAGATAAGCTCCATAGAAATGTGGTATTGTGTTAACTTTACATTTTCAGTTCTATAATTTATTGTCAAAATTACAAAGCAGGACTCGAAATCTGATCAGATATGAGGCCAAACAAATCAGATTGAAGGCCACAATTGATAAGGAGATCCCTACTAGATAGCATACCGTGCTCATATCGCGCACAAGCACATGTCTACCTGCTTTAACTTGGGGTGAGAATTTGAGTTATGGGAGTAATTGGTCTCTGCTGGACAATTTATTAGCGTCAGTTCACGCTTAATTATCTTGAGAGGCTCACACATGACAGCAGTGGTGTGCGCTGCCATTTGTGATGTGAGGTACTTGTGCACAACCTCTATTAAGAAAATAATAATAATGTTTACACAGGAATTGGAGTATTTTTTAATTACGGACAACACAGACCCGTATTTTAAGGTTTGCCAGGCTTGTAAATGAAGGGCCAGAATCATGTTGTCCGCTTTTACTTGTTTATTTTCAGCTTTTTGTTAGCAAACCCCATAGTGTTCATTAAAAGTGGTAAAAATTAAAAAAGTAATTACAAGCCAGTCTTTTCTGCCTACATACATTCTCTCTTTTCTAAAGTACAGATGTCTGTCATGCACTCAGCGGGAGGCTTGGGGGTTGACCTCTCCCTAAATGAGAAGTGGAGGCTGCTTCAGTCACATTCAGTTTTTTTCATCGTCTTTCAAGCCTCCGCAGCTAATGTACCAAGCAGGGCTCCATTGTCAATGTTGCAGCATTATGAGTTTCTTTTGTGTGTTTGTCTGCTCTCCCAGAGGACTGTGACATCTGATAGGCAGCCTCGGGTCATGGCAATGGGATGTCTTCATTTGTGTTGTTTTTTTTAAAACCAGGTAATTATGGAAATAGCTCCTATTTGGCCTTTCTATGGAGTCCAGTTTGCAATTAGTTGGTAGCGTGAAGCACTGGCCAATTTTAAATCACAAGGGAGGGGTCGAGTGGCCTCATTTTATTGGCTGGTGCCTGGTTGAGGAAGCGGGCGGGTGGAGCATCTGAATTAGATTATATTTAATTAAAGCAGGGGGCCCCTGATTACACGCTGGTACATGAATAGGCTGCATGCAAGGCTGCTGGTTGTTGGGAATTCAACAGTATGCTTGCACACATACATGCACATAAATAACAAAAGCCTCTCTGGGCCTTCAAGGTCAGGTAGACAGAAGAAACATGCAGCAAAGAGTCCTAAAGGCGCACAGAAACAAGCCGAAAGCCCCTCCTCTTCTACTTTTCTGCAACTGATTTCCATGAAGGAATAGTTAACTTTTGTTCAGTTGTTCAATGTGAAACTAGAAGAACCAGCTGTTGTCTTCATCCACTGGAGCTCAAAGCAAATGTTTTTTCTTTGTGTTGTATTCTAGCAGTGCAACTCAGCTAAATTACCTTAGCAAGATACTTGCAGAGACCCTGTAGTTTTTCCTGACATTTTAGGGGGTGCTAAACATGATGCACCCTTAAGTGCTAGTATTCACATTACTTCTACTCTCTACAAAAGCTTTGCTGCGTCCCAGCATCAAGAAACATGTTCACACCACAGCAACCTGAATGTATCTTGTACTGGTCAATTCCAGTTAAGCTCCCTAGGCACTATTGCCAACTGTTTGCATAGTTGCTAGGCAACTGAGACCATACAACACATCATCGTTGGAACAAAAAGTGTGTATGCATGCAGCTAACTATAAGCTTTGAACATAGCACAAAACTGTTTGTTTAAGGCTTTTTAGGAGGGATCCAGCAGTTTGATGTTTATAGCCCCTTGACACCCTCATGTAATTTGAACTAAAACAACTAATATATATATATATATAAAGCTTTTCAACAGTTCCCTTCTCAGGAGTGCATCTGTTCTGCAACATCTTAATGAATAGAGCCTAATGTATTCCCTATCTACCGAGTGCCTACAATTTAATATTATTATTAGCCCAAGGAAGCAAAAATTTTAATCAACGCAAGCCTCTCCCTGATTAAAATTCTCATACTCTCTCATTTTGGAGAGCTCAGTATTTTAGGGCTCCAAACTGATGAAGGGATGAAGCGGTACCCTCTACTAACAGTATATACCTTGTATAACAATGTTTTAAATTAAACTGGTCCTCAAGGTACCTTGTTATTGTGCAGTACTAAGGTATTCAAATCATTCAGTATAGCACTAGCTGGCAACTAGAGCGCTAATTATCAGCTATTTTAAATGCAGTGGTGATTGCTCACAGACTGCAAGGGAAGCTTAGTTTTCCCTAACATGTAAAGAAAAGCAAGTGGTCAGATATGTACTTTTCTGTTTACATTTCACTGACTAAATTTGCCCTAGAATGTCTTTAACTTTTGTTCAGAATCACCTTAACATAGACAGAACCTAATTTATTGATTTTGGTTGTGATTTTTTTATAAAGTGCAAAGTTTTGCTTACAGACAGTATATTTAATTTTGTATTAATTATTTGTTTTATTTAACATGGTATTTAAAAGTTTACATTCCAATTACAAGGTTAAAATATATGGGAAATACAAGTTAATTGCATTTGAAATTATATACTGGCATTATTATTATGTCTTGTCATTACATCAGTGGTTAATTTGGTCTCAATAAATAATGTCAATAATATTGTTTATTGGCAATTATTTGCAGGTCATATTGTCCAGCAAAATTTGTTATCGGCCCAGACCTAACTTACGTTCATCTGAGGTTGCTGTACTCACTTGGCCTTTCTCCGTATCTTTTTTCCATAATAATAACCAATATAAGGGGTTATGTATTTTTAACTTAAGCAGCCGCTGCTCTCCTTGGACTTCTTGACCTAAATTTTGAGGAGAAAGAAATGGTCCATCAACAATCACTTCATTGAGCAAATCTGATAACTGTCGGGCGTAACAACACCGAAACAACATCAGCAGCAAAGAATACTATCCTGCAAAACTAGTCACTTTATGCCGTAATCACACCAAGTCAAACTATACATCGTATTAACCACAGCCACTCTCTCTCTTTCACTTGCCACTTGTGATGCGTTCCCGGCCACAAAAAAGTCAGACCACTCCAACACCTTGCACAAATAGTAAGTGCCAGGTCGCTACATCTTAATGCGGTTCAGTCAATGTCACAAACAGCATTATTATGCTGCATGTTGCTGTTTGGCAGAGTTAAAAGAGGTAGATGCTCATAACTGTTATTAAAAAACCCAACAGGCACTGTACATCCTAACTCACCAATAAGATCTGTGCTTATTTTAGAGCCATTTATTAAGAATGTTAATTTATTTGTTGTCTTCTGCTGTTACTAGATTACAAAAGAAGCTGATGTTATATTTTACAGACAAAAAGGTACAGTAATGTACACGGTATCCCATGCTTGTGCTACAGCACACATCTCATTGTGCAAAATGGGGGACTAAATGTGATATTTGAAAGGTCAGTTTTTGGTATTTTCATTGTAAGTGGGCCAAATCATCTAAACTAGAAAATGATTTAATATAAATGACTGCTGTAATTTGATTATTTTAATGAGACATTTAACTGGTTATGATGTCAGCTTTGGGACAGCTGTGATACCGTTGTGGCCACGGTGTGCCAGTCTAATGTTGCTCACATGTGGTCCACGGAATGCTGAGGGAGTTTGTGCGTTTATTTATTTGTATTTATTTATTTACAGACAGACATAATTTTGTATTACATTATTGTTTCTTTTGTTAATATCAAAGTCCGTTCTGCAAAAGTGCGTTTGATCACACACATGAAAATGTAATTAGAACATTGCTTATAAAACACTGGCATTTCCTCTTGGTAAACATTTAGGTTTGCATGGATTAAAACATGTGCAAACTTGATGGCGCACACAAAGCTGATCTTATAAATTTATGTGTAGAGGATATTTTACATTTTAATGAGTAAAATAAGAAACACAATCCAGTCAGTGTGTGTGTCTTCATGAATATGCATAATATATTCTGATCATCAGAATGCCCACAATACTTGGAGGAAAAGTGAGTTATCAAGACTAAAATTGTTCTGCGAGAGATGTTTTGCGTCTCCTTAGTATATCTGACAAATGCGTGTAAACTAACAGTTGTGCAGAAGTTGCTGTTATTAAATGCAAATTGCCCACGCTTCCTTCATATGTGCGCCAACTGACTGAACTAGAGTTAAACTGCCTGAAACCTCCACAAAAAGAGTCAGAGTCAAAGGAAATGTAGCAACATTTGGAATGGATGCACTTTTCTAGTTCATTGTTCTGATAAGTAGCCTAGTACACACACCAGATAGGGTAGCATAATTTTGCGTTTACATCATTTATATATATATATATATATATATATATATATATATATATATATATATATATATATATATATATATATATATATATATATATATATATATATATATATATACAGTATACCGTAATTTCCGGACTATAAGCCGCTACTTTTTCCCCTCGTTCTGGTCCCTGCGGCTTATACAACAGTGCGGCTTATATACGGCCTGTTCTTCTCCGACACCGACGAAGAGGATTTCGGTGGTTTTAGTACGCAGGAGGAAGACGATGACACAATGATTAAAGACTGACTTTTCATATACCGGTAGGCTGCTTATTTTGATAACGTACATGTGAGCACTTTGTATTACTTTGCACCGTTGTATTATTTGTACTCTGCACGAATGCTGTTCGCCATGTCAAAGATGTGAAAGTTTGATTGAATGATTGAAAGATTTATAGTTAATAAATGGGACGCTTTGCGTTCCCAAACAGTCATCTCTGTCCCGACAATCCCCTCCGTGGTAGCAGGGACCCCTATATACTACGGTAATTACACATCAAAACCCTGCGGCTTATAGTCGGGTGCGGCTTATATATGGAGCAATCTGTATTTTCCCCTAAATTTAGCTGGTGCGGCTTATAGTCAGGTGCGGCTTATAGTCCGGAAATTACGGTGTATATATATATTAGGGATGTGTGAAAAAATCGATTCGAATTCGAATCGCGATTCTCACGTTGTGCGATTCAGAATCGATTCTCATTTTTAAAAAATCGATTTTTAAAAAAAAAAATTTAAATATTTTTTTTAAATATTTTAAATGTTTTTAAAAAAAAATTTATTTTTTTAAATCAATCATTTCAACAAAACAATACACAGCAATACCATAACAATGCAATCCAATTCCAAAACCAAATCCGACCCAGCAACACTCAGAACTGCAATAAACAGAGCAATTGAGAGGAGACACAAACACGACACAGAACAAACCAAAAGTAGTGAAACAAAAATGAATATTATCAACAACAGTATCAATATTAGTTACAATTTCAACATAGCAGTGATTAAAAATCCCTCATTGACATTATCATTAGACATTTATAAAAAAATTTAAAAAAAGAACAATAGTGTCACAGTGGCTTACACTTGCATCGCATCTCATAAGCTTGACAACACACTGAGTCCAATATTTTCACAAAGATAAAATAAGTCATATTTTTGGTTCATTTAATAGTTAAAACAAATTTACATTATTGCAATCAGTTGTTGCCTCACAATACGAAGGTCCTGAGTAGTCCTGGGTTCAATCCCGGGCTCGGGATCTTTCTGTGTGGAGTTTGCATGTTCTCCCTGTGACTGCGTGGGTTCCCTCCGGGTACTCCGGCTTCCTCCCACTGCCAAAAACATGCACCTGGGGATAGGTTGATTGGCAACACTAAATTGGCCCTAGTGTGTGAATGTGAGTGTGAATGTTGTCTGTCTATCTGTGTTGGCCCTGTGATGAGGTGGCGACTTGTC
Source organism: Entelurus aequoreus (assembly GCF_033978785.1). NCBI lineage: Eukaryota > Metazoa > Chordata > Actinopteri > Syngnathiformes > Syngnathidae > Entelurus > Entelurus aequoreus. The sequence continues at coordinate 17,869,818 of NC_084754.1, read as the reverse complement.
CAGGGTGTACCCCGCCTTCCGCCCGAATGCAGCTGAGATAGGCTCCAGCACCCCCCGCGGCCTCAAAAGGGACAAGCGGTAGAAAATGGATGGATGCAATCAGTTGATAAAACATTGTCCTTTACAATTATAAAAGCTTTTTACAAAAATCTACTACTCTGCTTGCATGTCAGCAGACTGGGTAGATCCTGCTGAAATCCTATGTATTGAATGAATATTTTGAATCGAGAATCGAGTTGAATTGAAAAAAAATCGATTTTGAATCGAATTGTGACCCCAAGAATCGATATTGAATCGAATCGTGGGACACCCAAAGATTCACAGCCCTAATATATATATATATATATATATATATATATATATATATATATATATATATATATATATATATATATATATATATATATATATATATATATATATATATATATATATATATATATATATATATATGTGTGTATATGTGTGTATATATAGTTATTTTTTATTCTGGTTTTATTCATATCTTTTATAGGGAGAGTATTCTCAATGTATAATTTTAGGATATTTTAAATTCTGTATTGTTAAAATTCTTTAGTGAAGAAAATGATCCAGTAAAGTTGATTTGCATGAAGGTTATCTGTAGCCACACAGTTTCTTAGATAAGTAATATTTAAAATAATGACCTCACTGTCAATGCACTGGGATAAGGTACCAACACAACCCAAATTCAACCAAAACAATATTTGACAATATTTCCCACAAATGGAGTAAACATTTGTGAAAATTTGAATTGTTCAAATCCAAATCGTGTCTTGTAACTTCTACCAGTGATTATTTCCTTTATAAAGACATTTGTACAAGAAATATAACAACGAGCCAGTCTTTTGAACGGCTCTTTGAACGGAGCGGCTCTTCAAGAGAGCCATAAATCCTATCTCTACTGTTTACATAATGAATAATGTATTTATCAAGACTGAAGCATCTCTCAGCCACTTAGCATAGGTCTCATTCTACCTCAACACAATTCTTAAACCTTCTTCGCAAGTCCTTCATCAACTCCCGTAACCCTCCCATCCCTGCCTACTACATCCCTAGTTCTTTCATCCTCAGTTGAAATTGTGTCTTTTTCCCCAGAAGCTCCTGGTCAGGACTTTGTGACGCTGGACTACCGTCTGCGGTATTACCCCAGCATCACCTATGCCGTCATCGGCAGTGCGGTCATCTTCGTGTTGGTCGTGGCATTGCTGGCCTTGGTACTCCATCACCAGAGGAAGAGGAGCATCCTGCTGCCCGCTGATGTGAGAGGATCCATGCATCACCATCAGCCGTTACTACTGTCCCGTTTGGTCATCTTGGATCGAGGCCACATGCATCCCGCTGGTTTTTCTCCCACTTCTCCCTCAGCAGCTGACGAGTACAGCTCGGCGCCTCAAACAATGCAGCTCCTTTCTGAAAGCCTTTGTCCAACTGGCCTTTCTGTGGACACTCCTCCATCATATTCACAGGCTGTTCTGGATGTCAGGTAACTTTTGTACTTTTTTAAGTGCCTGTTCCACTGCGCTGTACAACGTTCCCTCTAAGCACACTGCAATTGCACACTGCTGACGCGTCCTCTGTGCACAGCAAATCTATGCCGCGCACAAAATAAAATCCAGTCTGAACTGTAAACAAAATCAACATAACTATTTGTTCTGTAGGATTTTGCAATGCAACAGGTAACGACAAGCGGCCCTAACAGATAAAACATTAATCGTCAACAGTGTTCTCTGCGACGTCTTTCGAGATGCTTTAAAGAGGATATCAATTCCATCGGAGCAAAAACGTTTTATTTTCGGCCGTAACCACAACAAAAACATTAGTAAAAAACGTGAATCTAGCAAAACTGGTCATTTTGTGCCGTACAAACTGGGCAAAGACCAACTCTTTGTCGTCTGTCATATCAGCCACTGATGAGTTTAGGGCCACACAATAAGCAGGACAACTCAAACACTACACATTAAGTGTAAACGCCAGGTCGTTACACTATGACTCCTCAATCAGATGTGTGCTTATTCTACTGTAATTTATTAGGAATGTTAATTTATGGATATTAATCATGGAATGCTGTTACTAGGTTACAGAAATGCTCATAAAAATATATATTGTACAGACAGAAAGTTACAGGAAAGTATACACTCTATCCCATGCTTACATTTCATTGTGCAACATGAGAATGTTTTAAGGGGAATTAAATGAGATCTCTGAAAGGGGTACAAATTATTTCCAAAGTAGGATTCCCACCCAGACACGCTGGTACATAGCTCATGAAAAACAATGTTTTTTTTAAATTTTCGCTTAGATTAGAAAATAATCTCATGAAAATGACTGCTGTCATTTGATTATCATGATAAAATATTTAACTTGTTATTAAGTCATCTTTGGGACAGGTGTGGCCACAGTGTGCACGTCTGTTCACACTGTGCTCTGGAACTTTTTGTGTTTGCTCAGACACATGGTAAAGTAGAGGGAACATTGGTGCTGTACCCACTCCATGCAGCTGTAATCGATTTTGACGTTTTCCACTGGCAAAAGCCAGTACTACTAGGTAGTAATTCAAGTACCTGGTCAGCTGGAGTTTCAAGTGTACCAAAGCCTAGGGATAGGTAATGAATTTGGTGCTTGTATAGGTACCGACCAAAGTCTGCCATTACTACCGGCTACCGAGTGACATAAAATTAAACCGTGCCATGTTTCGAAACCTATCCGGTTGCCAACTCAGCACTGGCTCAAGCACCGAAGGACTCAGCATTTAGGTAATGTTATGCCATCAAACAAATTATTTTATAAATGAGCTAGCTTGATTGGATTTGCCATCGACATGCTGAATATTAAGCCTTAGCGATTTTACATGGCGATTTCTACACCCCCAGATTTGGTAATGAAAACTACAACCAAAGTGTACGTTACATACAAACTGCTGGTGTGTAATATGTACATTACTTACAGATAAACACTTTGTAGGGCTCGACAAAAGAAAATACTGGCAACTTAATAGCAAAGGCTACTTCCTTGCTAGGTACGAGGTAACAGCCTACACACTACTGCCATCTGATGTTTTGGGATTGCATCTCCATGCAAACTCTACTATATAACACAGTAAAGTACTTGAAAATGAGACAGACGTGTAAGAAAAAAAGATAACAATTGGACAGCACAGCTAAGAGTTGTTTAAAAATCATATGTTTTTTATTTAGCTATTCACATTCATACATACATACAGAGTGTACTGCAAATTTGTACCATTGAGTAGCGGTATCGATACCCAGGTACCGTATCGATCTGAATTAGTTGTCAAAACATTTTCCTTGAAAATAATGTTACGGAATTCTGTTTCAAGTGACCAGCAGAATGGATGGAGACAAAAGTGTCATTTACAAACAAAAATATTGTTATACAGTTCAACAAAGTTCTCAACAAAAGCAATCTGTTCAAATTAGGGCTGTTAAAGTTACCGCGATAATCACAAGTTAACAAAAATTTAATCTACGGCAGTATTTCTTTCGACGTACAATTAACGTGCTCGAGTCCTGTCCATGTCCGGTTAATTCTTGTGATTAATCACAAAAAAATATTGCATTAATCCTATATAAACACAGTTTAATCACGTAATTTATTTTGGTTGTACATGCTCCGTTACCTTAGGCAGGGTGGGTTGATATACTGTATGGTCAGTGATCAGGTCATTGCATACATCAGGTCAAAGAGGAGTTCAAAGGCAAATTTCACTCCAAAATAAACCCTAATGGGACTTTAGACAAAACTATCTGCAAGTTTTGGGCAAATAAATTACTTGCATCTAATTAAAACATTGAAATAATGTCTTGTAAGACAGTCTGACAATAAAATGTATCCAAATTAAAAAGTGTGATTAATCTGAACAAATTAAACATTTGACAAGGTATGTATTTACACAATATGTTAAGAGAATGTGCTCTTACAGTGTCCACTCATGAATTAGGTTTAATTTCTATGTGCAAAACAAGTGAGTTTATTTTCCAAATGTGTGAATATGAAGCATATTTTAATTGATGTGCTTTTTAGGTGTTAAGGTAAAAAAAAGAACAGTTGGTACCAAATTCATGCAAACTGATGCAATATTGGGAATTACATCCCTATTTTATCACAACATCACAACTTTTTGCAAAAGCTGACAATAACAAAAATGTCAGTGACATCCTGGAGAGACTGTAAGTTGTAATAGTATTGGTATTATTTTTAATAATGACAATAAATGATTAAATTTACACTCCACACTAATAACAATTTTCATCCTAAATTCACTGCAAATCACAGTTAATAATTACATTACTTTTACAGTACGATTTACAGTAATTTACTGTGAAATATCTTTACAGAAATTTACTGTAACTACGTAGCTGTGATTTTACGATAATTTACCATAAAGTTAGAACTAAATTCTGTAACTTCACAAAAGTAATTTTATAGTAAACTGCAATAAAATTACAACTATGTACTGTAATTTCATAATTATAATATTACACAGTTGTAATTTACTCTGTGGGTTTAACAGCATACCGGCACTTACTACACAAGAGTGTAGGACATAGTCTACGGAACGCCTATTGGGACAAATCGGTTTGAATTCACAATAGTTTGTTGTGATATTACAGAGACTTAGACTTAGACTTCCTTTTATTGTCATTAAAATTTGAACTTTACAGTACAGATAAGAACACAATTCCCCTTGCATTAGCTCGTTGTAGTGCAGGACAAAAGAGCAATAAGGTGCAGATATAAATAAATAGATTACTGTACAGATAAATAGGATAATAAATAAATAGATAAAAAATAGATAAAGAGGACTATGATTACAGTATTTTACTGTAAAATAAGTTAAATGCTGTGTACATTTTTACAGTCACTTTTGTAATGTTACAGTACATTTTGGTTGCTGTACTTGACTGTGGAAAAAATACTGTTAAATGATAAATGGGTTATACTTGTATAGCGCTTTTCTACCTTCAAGGTACTCAAAGCGCTTTGACAGTATTTCCACATTCACCCATTCACACACATTCACACACTGATGGCGGGAGCTGCCATGCAAGGCGCTAACCAGCAGCCATCAGGAGCAAGGGTGAAGTGTCTTGCCCAAGGACACAACGGACGTGACTAGGATGGTAGAAGGTGGGGATTGAACCCCAGTAACCAGCAACCCTCCGATTGCTGGCACGGCCACTCTACCAACTTCGCCACTCTGTCTGTTAAATGTTAAATGTTGTTAAATGCTGTAATTCTTTTCAGCTTAATTGTAGCTTCATGCTATCATCAATTGCCAAGAATACAAATTATAAAAACATTAAAATACAGTATATTGTCTGTTATCGGTAGGTCGTGAGTTCAAACCCAGGCTGAGTCATACCAAGGACTATACAAATGGGAGCCATTACCTCCCTGCTTGGCATTCAGCATCAAGGGTTCGAATTGGGGGTTAAATCACCAAAATGATTCCTGAGCGTGGCCACCGCTGCTGCTCACTGCTCCCCTCAACTCCCAGAGGGTGGAACAAGGGGATGGGTCAAATGCAGAGGGTAATTTCACCACACCTAGTGTGTGTGTGACTATCAGTGGTACTTACTTTACTACATTTGTGATTATGTTGAAAAATGTAGATTATTTAACAACATATTCTGTGCCATATCCAATCATCTGTTTTTCTTGTCCCGCAGTCGGCCTCCCTGGTTTGATCTTCCTCCTCCTCCTTACCTCCCAGACGGGGAAGCGGCTTCAGAGGGCGACTTGCCTCGTTACAATAGCCCTTCTGCATCTGCCGCACTCAGAACTATGTCCTTGAACGCCTCATCTGGATTCAATTCTAGACAGGTGTCAGAGGAGCTTTAGCCTCTCTGGTAGACAGTAAAGTTTAGCAGCACATTCCTCAATGCAGACCTGCAGCCACAAGGCTGAACACATTCATCTTGTATTTCGGCTCCACCTGCTGGACTTTTTATTGAACTACACGTGCTTCATTTCAGAATGACTCAGTTCGTGTCAGCAGAAGAATTTAGTTATTGGGAAGGAATACTACCTATAACCTGCTTAAGGCTTTAGATACTGTAGTTACATTAATGAAGCGTGTGTTAAAGAGTGCCAATAAGATTGTGTGTACTTTGTAGAACAGTGGCTCCACCCTTCCAAGGACCCGAGTCTTCATTGTCTTTCAGATTGTGTCAGATATTTTCATGCTTAGTGTTACGTAAAATAATAGGTAGCTGCATTGGTACTTTTTGAATAATGTATCAATCCCTAAAACTATGGACTATTTGAGTTAAAAAAAAAAAGGTAATTTAATTATATGTAATATTACAGGAGGGAACCGGGAGGAAGCCGGAGTACCCGGAGGAGAACATGCAAATTCCACACAGAAAGATCCTGAGCCCAGGATTGAACCCACTACAAACCCCATTTCAGTAGTGTGTATAAGAGTGTTTCAATAGTGTGTATGAGAGTGTTTCAGTAGAGCGTGAGAGTGAAAAACATTTCAGTTGTTTATGTGAGAGCATTTCAGTAGTGTGTATGAGAGAAAAATATTTAAGTTGTTTATGTGAGAGCATTTCAGTAGTGTGTATAAGAGTGTTTCAGTAGTGTGTATGAGAGAAAAATATTTAAGTTGTTTATGTGAGAGCATTTCAGTAGTGTGTATAAGAGTGTTTCAGTAGTGTGTATAAGAGTGTTTCAGTAGTGTGTATAAGAGTGTGTCAGTAGGGTGTGTGAGAGAAAAACATTTCAGTTGTTTATGTGAGAGCATTTCAGTAGTGTGTATAAGAGTGTTTCAGTAGTGTGTATAAGAGTGTTTCAGTAGTGTGTATAAGAGTGTGTCAGTAGGGTGTGTGAGAGAAAAACATTTCAGTTGTTTATGTGAGAGCATTTCAGTAGTGTGTATAAGAGTGTTTCAGTAGTGTGTATGAGAGAAAAATATTTAAGTTGTTTATGTGAGAGCATTTCAGTAGTGTGTATAAGAGTGTTTCAGTAGTGTGTATAAGAGTGTGTCAGTAGTGTGTATAAGAGTGTTTCAGTAGTGTGTATAAGAGTGTTTCAGTAGTGTGTACAAGAGTGTTTCAGTAGTGTGTATAAGAGTGTGTCAGTAGGGTGTGTGAGAGAAAAACATTTCAGTTGTTTATGTGAGAGCATTTCAGTAGTGTATGTAAGGGGTAATTCTGAATAATGTCCCTAACAGCCCCTCATAGAAAAGCCCTTCACATTATACATCGCATTCACCCACTCAAACACACAAGGCGATAACCACGACCAATCAGGAGCAAGGGTGAAGTGTGTTGCCGAACGACACAACGGGCGTGACTAGGAAGGCGGAAGCTGGAATCGAACCTGCAACCCTGAAGTTGCTGGCACGGCCGCTCCAGCCCCCTTAATGCTGCAGTCACACGCAGAATTCTCACAGGAATGAGGCAGCAAATACAGCCTCTCAAAACGGGACAAATGTAGTTTTCAGCAGATTGTGTACAGAATGTGTTCTTCTTTGTGGAACACACTTTGGTGGCACATTAATTAAAGTCACTTGTATTCTATTCCTAAATGGGATTAGATTTTATAAACTACTCAAGCAGAAGTATACAACATTCTGATCTATAGATTGTTAGTTTTTGCGTTATTTGTTAACACTTAACCGTAATTTACTGTAATTTTGGGAAAACATGTTAGTAATATACAAAAGCAGCAAATACATACTCATGTTTGTATTTTATGTTACTGTTGTACAAAGGATTTCATTATATCCTAAGCAGCGGTAATTTTAGTGGTATTTTCAATTCAACTATTAGCTTTTAACTGCAATACATTGCCTTGTTCCCCCTCACAATATTTCATAACCGCTTGTTTGTTCTAAATTATTCCATATACAACATGAACCAGATACTTGGACCATTTAGATTTATTGAAATGGATTAAGTAATATTTAGTCTGCAATTTAGCAGAGCATTTTCTGCAAACTGGACATTAAATGTATTTTGGGAACATACACGGTGCATTATTAAAAACAATTATAATGTACAACAGTGGAAGAAGCACATTTCTTGTCATCCTTTCAACAAAAAAAAGTTTAATTTTCATGAAGATTATTTGGCATTTAGATGTGTGTAGAAAAACAAAAACATTTAATTTGTTTGCTGGAATTTTGTGTATATGAATTTGGGTAATTGTTATAATTGTTAATTCATTATTGACAGTGTTAAATGAAATCATTAATAACTGAAGGATCTGTGTTTAAATGTACTGTATGTTTGTCTTGTTGCTTTTTGTTTACTTCTGCCCTGTAAATTAAGAAATATTGGCATTAAAAAAAACTTGAATAAAATGTATAAATAATTTAACCTCCCCGCCCCCCTAAAAAAACAAGACGGTACGCTATTTTCTGTCAAACTGGCAGTATTTTCTCAGGACAGAATTGCAAACTTAGTTTGTAAACGCCCCTCATAAATTATTATTTTCAGATGTATTTATAGCAACAAGGGACATGATTTATACAGTCATGCATGTACATACACATTGTTCCGCGCACACCTTCGAAACAATGCAATCATAAATCCACACACAGTTTTATATACAGTACAGGCCAAAAGTTTGGACACACCTTCTCACATGGGTTTTCTTTATTTTCATGACTATTTACATCAGGGGTCCCCAAACTGACAGTGTTGCTGGTTACTGGGGTTCAATCCCCACCTTCTACCTTCCTAGTCACGTCCGTTGTGTCCTTGGGCAAGACACTTCACCCTTGCTCCTGATGGCTGCTGGTTAGCGCCTTGCATGGCAGCTCCCGCCATCAGTGTGGGAATGTGTGTGTGAATGGATGAATGTGGAAATACTGTCAAAGTGCTTTGAGTACCTTGAAGGTAGAAAAGCGCTATACAAGTATAACCCATTTATACATATATATTACTTGCGCACTAATTGACTTAAAGAGTGCACTTGCTGCATGTCACGTTATCGATGGTAAAATGCATTTTTAGACAATATGATTTGCCTGAGTGGCTAGGAGACGGTAGAAAATGGACTAGTAAGGACAAATAAATAAATAAAATAATAATAAAAAATTATTTTATTTTATTTTATTTATTTATTTATTTTTATTTATTTTTTTTACTTGGGACTTCCCACGGGCCGGATTTTGGACGCTGGGGGGCCGTATCCGGTCCGCGGGTCGTAGTTTGGGGACCCCTGATTTACATTGTAGATTGTCACTGAAGGCATCAAAACTATGAATGAACACGTGGAGTTATGAACTTAACAAAAAAAAGGTGAAATAACTGAAAACATGTTTTATATTCTAGTTTCTTCAAAATAGCCACCCTTTGCTCTGATTACGGTTTTGCGCACTCTTGGCATTCTCTAAGAGCTTCAAGAGGTAGTCACCTGAAATGGTTTTCACTTCACAGGTGTCCTAGATTTGATGCCTTCAGTGACAATCTACAATGTAAGCAGACATGAAAATAAGGAAAACGCAATGAAATGAGGTGAGTCCAAACTTTTGTCCTATACATACATGTATATGCGTATTAAAAAACTTGGAAGAAATGGCTTATGGTTGTGATGTTGTAGTTTGTCGTTTCCACCAACAGATGTCACTGCTGTTGCAGAAATGAACAGTTTTTGACTTGCTTTGATTTCTTAGGCGACTATTGCCACCTTTTTAGTCAAGTGTATGTTTTTAAAAGTAACAACTTTTACTGTTAACATAAATTAATTCAAGGATATATCTGCACTATATTAAATGTATCATAGCAATTATGAAACCAAAGTCGATGCAAATGTCCTATTATGGTTATAATGTCCGCCATTATTATAATGTGCCCCTCTGTATCACATCGTTAGACTGTACATCAGATGACATCATACCAAGATCTCCCTCCTCAAGACACATTCTCCATCCTGCTTCCTGAGAGCCTTTCTTTCTCGCTCAGCTTAAAATCTGATGCAAGAGGCCCATATTTGCTTAGCCGCGGTCCTTAACTACACAGACTTTAATTAAAAGCCTGCGGGCCACTTGGCCTGGTCTGTCCTCCAAGTCGCTCTGCTCTGTGTGACAGCTGTTGGATTCCTGGGAATAGCACAGAACTGATGAGGACCAAATCCTTGTTGTTCATTCACTCGTTTCTCACATGCTTCACCAAACTGTCTCGATATAGACAAAGGAATGCAATAGTGCTTCAGCCTATTGTTTTATTTAGTTCTGTGACTCAAAATACTTGTGTCCCTAATTGACATTCCCCGTTCAAATTAATTGAAATGCTATTATTATTCACCAAAAACACCACAATTTTAACATGGAACATGGTTCAAACAAGAAAAACAAGCTGGAAAACAAATATTCAGAGGCTATATACTGAAAGGAGAACTGCATTGTTTTTTAATTTTGCTTATTCAAAATCCGTATGTGAGACAAGAACACATTTGTCTGTCTTTTTTATACATTCTAACTCAAAAATAAAGACTAGCAAGAGTCAGCTAACAATGGTTTGCCTATAAAGCACTATAAAAAACATCCAAAGACCCCATCAACGTTTTATATACACACTGTAAGTATGTATGTAAGTAATTCAGTAACAGACACATTCATAATAACATGTAATATTATACATATTTTGCTCTTTTTAGTCATGCGGCTGCAAATTAATTCACAGCCGCATCACAACGTTGACTATTTCCTTCAACAACAAAACTACCAATCATGTAGACTTCATGAGATCCATCAAGGATTACTTTTGAACAAATGATGATCCAGAACCTTATATTTTTGAGCCTGAATATAAGGAGGATGAGCTACAAGTTTTATAAGCTTAGTGATAGCAGATCTAGCAAGTTGCTCTATTCCTAAGTGCTAAACAAGAAATATAAAACTACGAACATTATAAAATAATCACCTACTGTACAATGTCTGCTCTAACTGGGATGGTGACTGATGGGAAGTTTATATCTTCCCGTTTGGATGAAAAATGTATCTTAATCCTCATACAGGTTAAAAATAGAAAGGTGGGCAAAAAAAAAGCATATTTTTGTGTCGTTCTCGCCATCCTGGGTATACATTGGATGTCAAAGGTGACCAACTTCTCAGTTTGTGGCAACAAACTTCTACTATACAGGTGAGAGGCATGATTTTCAATGTATGTGATTTTTAAACCTTTTTCCCCCTGTACCACCTCACAAAAAGACCTGGCTCCCCGAGTACCACCATAATGACCAACATTGAAGTACAGTAGCCTAGTAGGTCTAAGTATTCATTAAAATCAAGGCAGATGTCTTATTTAAACAAGTATATTTAATATTTTTGGCCACTGTGACATTACACCCAGTTTGAACAGTAACATTTGTATCTGACTGTAGCAAAATAAAACACTGAACTTTAATCAAGTGGTTATTTTGCGTATCACAGTTTGAGAATCTAGTAATAACTTTTACTAACTCAGAGGCGATGCAGCAGCTCACCGGCTTAATATGTCCACAGCTGCGTAAGCTAGTTACCGCACTGTGATCACGACGCTGCAAAAAGTAGTTCTTCCGTATTAGCGCTTATAACAACAATATCGCTAATAGTTGGTTAATATTCAGGTCACGACATGTAAACTGAGTAATGTTGGCGCTTTTTGGATGGCGGTTTTAGATGTTCGAGGGCTTTATGGCCGCAATAAAGTACTCCCATCAGCTGCATTGTTAGCCACCCTGTTTATGTTGTGTTTTACGACTTCAAATGCATAAAAAAAGAAAGACATGTGTTCTCGTCTTCCATAAGAATTGTGAATAATAAGCACAATTCCAAAGTAACTTCCGGAGTAAATTAACTCTTTTGGATCAATTGTATATGTCAGAGTAGTTTTAATGCAACTACTATTAAGAACAAACACTGCTTTGACTTTGTTACATTGAGTTTAATTCCGATCGCTACATTTATTTATAATCTATTGATTACTGCTTGGAATTTAGCACCAAAATTATTGGCCCACACAAGACTCCCGAAAGGCCGACTATACCCCCCGAAACCCAAGGTCACTGCCCCAAACACACACTTGGTATCTAGAAAAAATCTGGATTTGGTTGAAACCAGATTTTTAAAACTAATGTGAAAACCTTAATTAGGTTTTTGACTTTTAAATATGGAATTAACATGATTGCAACACATCTAGATAAACCCCCTAAGTCATTTGGTTTTGTATGACATTTTTTTTTTACAAACTTTCTTTGCATAAAAGTGCACACTATTTCATTATAAAGTGGACAGAATACAAATTGAAATATTTTCATTATTCACTTAAATATGATTATAAATATGTCAAGTTTTGATCTATTTAGCATCAGTGGATAATATACACCTCAGTCCCCAAACTACGGCCCGTGGGCCGGATACGGCCAGCCAGCGTCCAAAATTTGGCCCGCGGTAAGTCCCAAGTAAAAAAAATATATATATATTTTTATTTATTCATTTGTTTTTATAAATATTTTTTAATCTGTCCTTCCTCGCCCATTCATCAATCAATTTTCTTTAGTTAACATTAGCGATTTTACATGGCGATTTCAACTCCTCTAAATTCGAAGCACCTCCAAAATTGGTGTGTAATAAATACAGTATATATATATATATATATACATATATGTCTTAATTAGATTAGCCAAAAAAATAGTGCTCGATACCGTGGTAGAGCGTAATATGTATGTGTGGGAAAAATCACAAGACTATTTCATCTCTACAGGCCTGTTTCATGAGGGTTTTCCCTCAATCAAAAAATCTCCTGATGATTGAGGGAAACCCCTCATGAAACAGGCCTGTAGAGATGAAATAGTCTTGTGATTTTTCCCACACATACATATATATATATATATATATATATATATATATATATATATATATATATATATATATATATATATATATATATATATATATATATATATATATTTAGCCCGGCCCCCGACCACATTTTTTTGACCCAGGGGCCCGAGATCCCTGATATAAACTATAATAAAACATCAATAGTTCATTATTAAAATTATGATTATATTACTAATAGTGCATCTCCTGGAGATTAAGTCTCCCCTTGTCTTTTTTAAACTAGTGACGTTTCTGTTTCTAAATTAAACCGAGAGTCTTTGAACACACCGCGGTTATGTGCAATGAGATGCAAAATTCAAACATGTACATAACTTTCTCCTATGCTACCACAAATATATTTATCATATTTTTACCTTTCTTCTATCACCTCATTCTTCTTCCAAAAACGTTGGTTTTGCGTGTGAATGTTTCAAGGTGAGCTTTGATGATGTTGAGTGAACAACAACAAAAAAACCTTCCCTAAACGTTTACTAAGAAATGTGGTTTATTTGCTATCATGATTATTATTATTATCTTAGTGTGGAGACACATAATTAGCAGATAGCCACTTGTCAGCCAGGAGACTATAAATAAATACGGTGTCAGCCAGAAGGGATCTGCATTAAAAGACATACATCTGCATTTTTGCGAAAATAGTCCGATTATGATCGATCAGCACATCCTTAGTTACGACTCTGTAACTTGTACAGGTGTGCCATGAAGCAACCACACTAAAAACTGCCCCAAAATGCTTTATTCAAATCCCGCTTTTGTGCCGGATCTCATTGGGTCGTGCAGGTGTCCCTAATTAAGTGTCCGCTGAGTGCACGTTTAACCAGGCAAGTGCTCCTTTTCAGCGTTCACTTTTAGTCACGCGGTTATCTCGGGGCCACGTACGTTCACTTGGCTGTTGGGCCGTGACGTTGGCGCTCCGCAGATAAGACCGTGGGTTTTCACATGTAAATGGCGTGAGCGCGGAGGGGTAGGAGGGCGCATTGTTTGTAAGGCGGAGGGTTTAGGCCAGCGTGGCCCTTATCAGATGAAGAGCAGGCCTCTGAGGGAGGGAGGGGCGGCCAGGGGCGAGGGCTGGGTAGAGTCGAGGGGGCCAAGGAGGAGAATGGAACAGCTGGTGGAGTCACGCGTGCAGCCCCAAAAACATACAGAGCCCAGACAAGCTGAGCACGGTGGGAATCTCCACAAACACACACATACACACGCACACACACACACACACACACACACACAGACAGCACATTAATCACACATTAAGGTGAGCACTGCACGTATTACACAATCGGCTGAAACGATCACTGCGATTGACATATTTGTATTTTTAATGTGTTCGGGTACTTATGTACGTACCGACTTCATTCCATTGTTACTACTGAGTATCGAGTCACATAAAGTACAAAACCCAAAACCAGTGAAGTTGGCAGGTTGTGTAATTCGTAATTAAAAACAGAATACAATGATTTGCAAATCATTTTCAACTTATATTCAATTGAATGGACTGTAAAGACAAGATATAAAATGTTCGAACTGAGAAACGTCTTTTTTTTGTTGTTGCAAATAATCATTAACTTAGAATGTAATGGCAGCAACACTGTGGAAGTCGCTTCCTTGCAGTCCCACTGTCAGACACGGCACAGGAGTGCAGCGTGCAGGGTTAACAAGCTTTTTAATGATCCTATGTTTTTTTGCAAAGTTTTCTCCAGACTTTTCAGTCTCACCAATCCTCCTCCTCCTGCTGTTGTTCCCGACCGCTTCTGTTAAAGACAACAGGTGATTAGACAACTCGTACCACCTGGGAAATCTAATCACCTGCCAGCTGTGTCTCGCCGTCAGCACTGCCACGCCCCCGTCTGATGGTGCTCTGTCTTCAGCACCATGGACAGAGGCGGTGACCTTTGCTCCTGCAGGCGCGCTGATCACACTCTCCCTTCACAAACACATTGCAAAAAAGTTGGCACAGGGGCATTTTTACCACTGTGTTACATGGCATTTCCTTTTAACAACACTCAGTAAACATTTGGGAACTGAGGAGACCAAGTTTTTTAGCTTTTCAGGTGGAATTCTTTCCCATTCTTGCTTGATGAACAGCTTAAGTTGTTCAACAGTCTGGGGTCTCCGTTGTGGTATTTTAGGCTTCATATTGTGCCACACATTTTCAATGGGAGACAGGTCTGGACTACAGGCAGGCCAGTCTAGTACCCGCACTCTTTTACTATGAAGCCACGCTGAAATAAGCAGGGGTGTCCATGATAACGTTGCTTGGATGGCAACATATGTTGCTCCAAAACCTGTATGTACCTTTCAGTATTAATGGTGCCTTCACAGATGTGTAAGTTACCTATGTTTTGGGCACTAATACACCCCCATACCATCACAGATGCTGGCTTTTGAACTTTGCGCCTATAACCTATAACTATCCGGATGGTTCTTTTTCTCTTTGGTCCGGAGGACACGACGTCCACAGTTTCCATTAACAATTTAAAATGTGGACTCGTCAGACCACAGAACACTTTTACACTTTGTATCAGTCCATCTTAGATGAGCTCGGGCCCAGCGAAGCGACCAACTGTAGTTACTGACAGTGGTTTTCTGAAGTGTTCCTGAGCCCATGTGGTGATATCCCTTACACACTGATGTCGGTTTTTGATGCAGTACCGCCTGAGGGATCGAATGTAGATTCTCTGAACCTTTTGATGATATTATGGACCGTAGATGGTGAAATCCCTAAATTCCTTGTAATAGCTTGTTTAGAAATGTTGTTCTTAAACTGTTGGACAATTTGCTCACGCATTTGTTGACAAAGTGGTGACCCTCGCCCCATCCTTGTTTGTGAATGACTGAGCATTTCGTGGAAGCTGATTTTATACCCAATCATGGCACCCACTTGTTCCCAATTAGACTGTTCACCTGTGGGATGTTCCAAATAAGTGTTTGATGAGCATTCCTCAACTTTCTCAGTCTTTTTTGCCTCTTGTACCAGCTTTTTTTAAACATGTTGCAGGCATCAAATTCCAAATGAGCTAATATTTGCAAAAATAACAAAGTTTTCCAGTTGGAACATTAAGTATCTTGTCTTTGCAGTCTATTCAATTGAATATAGGTTGGAAAGGATTTGCAAATCATAGTATTTAATTTTTTATGCCAACAAGACAATCATGCCTGATAGAACACACTCACAACTTAGAAAATGTGCTACAGTATCTCGATGCTAATTTATCTTGGCTATGTCATGATTAACATTAGCGATTTTACATGGCGATTTCAAAACCTCTAAATTTGAAGCACCTCCAAAATTGGTGTGTAATAAATACAGTATAAACACTTTGTAGGGTTCAACCAAAGAAAATACTGTCCCTCACGGACAAAGACTACTTCCTCGCTAGGCAACACACAGTAGGTTATTCACCAATGCCATCTACTGTCTTGGAGGGCCTTGACAAAAGACTAAATTGGCACATTGCGCATCCTAAATTGGCACATTGCGCAGACTTCTTCTTGACTACTTTAAAAAACTGAGGACAAACTCAAATGAATTCATACTCGTAAATGAGACTGAGGAGTGTAAAATACACAAAATATAACAAATGGACAGCACAGTTATTATTATCAGCTCACTGTTAAATTCCAAATGAAAAACAAATCAACATGTATTCATTACCAACAAAAGTACTGAAAATTGGTACGGTTGAGTACCCATATTGATACTTAGAAATTGTTTTGAATGAATGAAAACTTTTATCAATAATAATAATAATAATAATAATAGATTTTATTTGTAAAAAAAGCACTTTACATCGAGTAAACAACCTCAAAGTGCTACAGTGTATTCAAAAAAATACAATAGAAAAATAAAAAGATAATAAAAAATAAATAAAAATAAAAACTGGAACAGCCAAATAGCGAAAACTAGTATGCATATATCTAAAAAAAAAAAGGCTTTTTTTAAAAAGAAGGGTTTTTAAGTCTGTGGTGCCCTCAGGTGGTCAGGGAGAGCGTTCCACAGACTGGGAGTGGCGGAGCAGAAAGCCCGGTCTCTCATTGTTCGTAGCTTTGTCCTCTGAGGTTGGAGGAGGTTAGCCTGTCCGGAGCGGAGGTGTCGTGTGGAGGATTTGGGGGTGAGTAGTTCTTTGAGGTAGATGGGGGCATTTCCATGGAGGCACTGGTGGGTTAGTAGGGAGACTTTGAATTCCATCCTGAGTGAAACAGGAAGCCAGTGAAGGGATTTGAGAGTTGGTGTGATATAATCATATTTCCGCACTCTTATCAGGATCCTAGCAGCACTATTCTGTATGTATTGTAGCTTCTGGATGTTTTTGCTGGGGATTCCGACAAAAAGTGCGTTGCAGTAGTCGAGCCTGGAGGAGACAAAGGCGTGGACGAGCCTCTCGGCATCAGAGAGAGTGAGTGAGGGGCGGAGTTTAGCAACGTTCCTGAGGTGGTAGAAGGAGGTCTTTCACTTGATAAGGTCTTGCACCTTATCGAGACTGCTTCTTTTTTAAATAAGCTACATTTGAAGTATAGTTGGGATAAGAAGTTACACAAATATGAAATAATGTATCACATCACTGAATGATTGAAATCATTCAATTTCATTGTTGGTCAGTGTTCAAAATAGTTTCAGTTAATCTTTTAAATTTGCATTGAATAAATATGCAATTAGATCAATGTGCAGGACATTTTGCTGATTGAAAAAATCATGTTACCGTTAATTTTATCTTGCATTTTATTTCCTGGGGATGCAAATCACTCTAATTCAATGGAGAAGTCCGTATGCTCTTTTTTAACGTGCAATCTTTGGTCCCATGTTTTTAGTTATTTATTTATTTATTTTTTCTTTTGCAGCTCCTGAAGCCGAGCAAGCAGATAATCAAATATGATTTAACCGGCACTGAAAACAGCATGAGGAGAAAAAAAGCTTGATTTAGTTCTTGATTTTGTCTTTTGTCCAAAAACAAGCCATATCATATTTGGGTATTCCTGTTAAACCCCATGGAATGTTGAAGAACACTACGCTCAATGAAATCTGTCTGTGATGAAAATAGCAGCCAGTCTAACATTGCTACTCTGCAGGCAATCAATTGCAATGCATGCAGGGCGTCCAAACAGTCACACAATTGTATTGTTTGGAAGACATGTATGCCCTTGTGATGACTCAATGACAATGTGATTAGCATCGGAACAAAATCAACCACAACGTCACTTGAATTCCAGCTGAACAAACCTCATTAGGATGAGAAACACCTCATGTGCTCGACTCCTACTTTAAGGTAGTCAGACTCATGCATTAGTCCTGAGCCGCACTTTCGTAAACGATCTGTGGGGTCCTGTTGAATAATTAAAAGTTAATTAACGAATGACAGGACAATTTGTATGAAATGTGACAGTAAACATATTCCGAGCCCCTTCCTGCACTGTCACTGATAAGAATATGATGGCAGTGGCACGCAGCATTAGTAAACAATCGGGTGCTGGTAAATGCTGTTGATGTTCCAGGAAAATATGCAAACACGTGGGAGAAAATGGATGGATGGATGTTGTAATTATGTTCCATTTACTTTTTTGCAAAAAAAATAATTATTACATTTATTTTCCATTCATTTGTTTTAGTACAAAATAGGGGTGTCCCGATTTGACTTTTAAAATGTTCGCTATGGTACAATATTGGAGTGTTGGCTGATACCGATATTTCAACCCGAGATGATATCAGCAGGAATCAAAGTACATACTTTTATTATTTTATAGTGTAGTAGAATTTCTGACCTTTGACCTATATTGCATGTCTAATAAGAATGTACGCTCATTTAATTTCTCTTCTATTCTGTGCCAGTGGGACAAAAGTGAATATTAAGTCATGCCAACCTGTCTACAGAATGTGTTGACTGTCTAAAGGATTCGAGTTGTTATGGAACAGATAGGGATAACCAAAAGACATTGACGCATTAGATAACAAACAATGACGCACAAGAGACATATAAAAAATGGCAGAAGACCGGAACTCGACAGTGATTTTGGCTTGTGTGTGTCTTGTTTACTCCGGAGTAACATGTGGTCTGTCTGCACGGCCAACTTAATTCAACCTGCACTTCTGATAACGGGTAAATAAATTTGTTGTACTAAACTACTTTTGTTGCCTGTTTAAGCTTCGGACAATCCACTACAATAGTGCGCAATGTTAGAAAAGGTTTGATCAAGTGAAATCTCTCTAACACTAAAACATTAACCTTGTCGACAGAAAATCTATTATTATTATTATTGTGACAAATGTTATGCTTTTGAAGTGAGTGTTAATTGTGTTCTAGTGACACCTAGTGGCCACAATGATTAAGAGCACAATTTAGTAAGTTGAACTATGCAGACACCTTTGTTACTGGATACTTTCGATTCTATTCTGCCATGCAGATTTTGTATCTGTAAGTAATATGCAACTATAATGATTTAATACGACTGTTGTGTTTTAGACGGTAATTTTGTTCCATTAAGGACACTTATTACGCACAGTATGTCTAGCTCAGGGGTCGGCAATCCACAATGTTGAAAGAGACATATTGGACCAGAAATACAAATAAAAACTGTCTGGATCTGCAAACAATTAAAAGCCTTGTATAAGTGTTATAATGAAGGCAACACATGATGTGTCCATATTAGCTAAACTAGCCTACTATCAAAATGACTTTGTGACGCAGGTTGACACACATCTTCGTTGACAGAAATTATGAAATTTAATATTTATTCTACACATTTTTACAACAATGGAAAACATTAGAAACATAGAGGCTTCTCAGAGGGTGAGATAACTCCTGCAAGTTACTGGCTTAGAATGGCCAAAGGTATAGATGTGCGTGTCCACGTTAAAAGACACA
Organism: Entelurus aequoreus; assembly: GCF_033978785.1. Classification (NCBI taxonomy): domain Eukaryota; kingdom Metazoa; phylum Chordata; class Actinopteri; order Syngnathiformes; family Syngnathidae; genus Entelurus; species Entelurus aequoreus. The sequence continues at coordinate 17,850,087 of NC_084754.1, read as the reverse complement.
CACAAACAACTATCAGTAATGCAGCCAATATTACACACAGATAATGTGTCATGAGACATGCACATATAAATTAATTACACAAAGGACATAAGTAAAGGAAATTAAATGAGCTCAAATATACCTACAAACGAGGCATGATGATGCAATATGTACATACAGCTAGCCTAAATAGCATGTTAGCATCGATTAGCTTGCAGTCATGCAGTGACCAAATATGCCTGATTAGCGATTCAACAAGTCAATAACATCAACAAAACTCACCTTTGTGCATTCACGCACAGCATAAAACGTTTGGTGGACAAAATGAGACAAACAAGGAGTGGCATAAAACAAGTCTGACTCTGGCAGCGTCGAGAAAGTTCTACATGTAAACAAACTACGATAAGTTCAAGGACCACTGAAGTTAGTAGGACAAAACGGCGCTACTTAAATACTATAATATCAGTGAAGCGTGTTTAACATAAACAGTGGGATTTCTAACAATGGGGAAGGTTTGCGTCATGCTTGTCCTCCTACAGAAACCATATTAAAACAAAACATTTGTATTTTCCCTCATCTTTTTCCATTTTCGCATATTTTTTTAAAAAGCTCCAGGGAACCACTAGGGTGGCGCTAAGCGGATCTACAGCCGCGGGTTGACGACCCCCGGTCTAGCTAGTGTGCTATTGTGTGTTTAGTTGTTGTGTAGCTGATAGCTTCAATTAGCCTATAAGTTTACCTTTTGTTAAAGACTTCACTAATATACAAGAAGAGTTTAAACGTGTGTGTTTATGGGATATTGGACATTTAGATAGTAAGTGACTGCACAGCTTCAAGCAAGTAAACGTCCTGCAGGACTGCTTGTATCGGAGCTTATGAAGATACAAGCCGATACCATTTGCTGATATTGGACTGATATCAATATCGAATCGGTACACTCTTAGTACAATACATGCATCAGATTGAATTCAAGTTTGATGAAAAAAGTATTGGTTCACAAAAATAAAATAGTGTGATTTTTTTTTTAATTGGGTGGGGCTCAAAATAAAATACCTCTTTGGGTCCCAATTCAATCACTGAACGAAGAAACATAGTTTAGTTCGGTAGTTTTGCATTCACAATTTCCCTTGGCCCACACGCCACAAACAACCAGCAATGAACACTTCCACCATTGCTCATTCCGTCACTATGCAGAAACGTGAAATGAGTGGACATGCCGATAGAAACGTCATATATATGCATGAATATAAATATGCATGTATCTGTGGAATAAGCAGCGGAAACAGTTGCTTAAGAAAAGGGGGATGTTGGCTCTTGTCCTCGGCATTGAGGCCAGTGTTAAGCACACAAACCAGCATGCTAATGGGTAATCCCTGAGGAGCAGCCACCTTTGTCACGGCCCTCAGAGGATGTCTCTCTCCGGGCACCATGTGACAGCCGCCAGCCAGCCTGCTACTGGACAGCCAGCATGTAGCCAGATAGCCATCTCCCACCAGAGGGATGCCAGCGGGTTGCCAGGCCCTGATTGAGTACTGATAGGCGGAAGATTGGCGTTCATCCTGATTTCCTGCACCAGGAGGTGTGTTATCTCCTTCTGTGAGAGGAAAAGGGAAAGTGTGGTGCTTTGTCATGCAGCAGGTGGTCCACAAAGAGCCCCGGTTAATCTGACAAGAATACAGTGGGAGACATGCAAAACAATCTCAAGCATTTCCAACAAGCTCGTGCAGTAAAACCACTCCTTCTGTATTAAATCCATTTTTTTTTTTTGTAACTGATGACTAAACAAATCGGAATTGAAGTGGCGTCGGGAGGCTGAATGGGGCTGAGGGGTGTTCCTGCAGAGACGGCCACTTGTGCTTGTCTTTCTATGGATTAGAACATTCCGGGTCGCAAGGTGGACTCCGCGAGAGGGAAGCCCGTCGATTAGTCGGTCTGTCACTGAGTGGCATGGAGGAAATTCCACAGTGCAAGGTGCAGCCAGGAGAGGAACGATCCCACGGGAATACTTTATTACATCGGAGCAGACTTCGGCCTGTGTGGGTTCTGTTACGAGCTGAATCATTTCTTCTTTTCAAACAATGCATCCAGCCCTGGTTTTATACTGTCTGTGATGAAATATGGTGGCCTCGTCTCTGCTCTGTGCACTCATTCGTCTTTTCACCCCCAGAGAATGCAGCTCCATTTTCAGCAGCGCTCATTTCATGTTGGCCAACACGAGCGCAGACCTGCTTGGGGTCAACCTTCTTGCCGGTTATCAAAAGTTGTATACCCCCTCGTCATCAATCAACACACCGGCCATTATTTACCCTCATTTCTTAACAAAACACCATAAAGCCAGACCCCCACCGCCCCCTTTCTCTTGGTCCCAGTCCACCCACTACCCAAGGCCACCCCATGCCTCGCACGCTCCACTCAGACAGGCAGCACGACACCGGACCCCCAACCCCATTTTCTTCTGCTTGTCCCAAACCCCCCCAGTTCCATCCATCATATTTGCCCCCTGGCCTCCATCGCATCCCCACAAAAGCAGCCCAAGTCAAAGAAAAGAAAAGACCAAAAAAAGAATACAGCCGCTACCATGCAGAACAGTGCTGGCCAGAGGACCGCCTTTTGTCCCCAGCCCAGCCTCTCCTCGCTTGGTCTTTGCCTGCAAACACACCCTCTTCTCGGGGGAACAACAGCCCAGAGGCCTGGGGGATGGACCAAGGGTGTGTTGCTATCTAAAGCATAACAGTGCGTCCCCCTCGACGGCCCCCTGGTCACCAGCAGACTCTGTGTGTTGAGCTGTCAAACAAGGCTGCCCTCGCTCTCCCCATTGCGTCCCTCTAGACCCCCAACCCCCCCCCCCCCCTCAAAAAAAAACTAGGGGCCCTGCAGAGGAACACTGTCTTAGCACTGGAGTGGAACTGTAAAACTCAGGTAAGGCGGGGTGGAGAGAGGACACATCTGCAGGAGATTTGCATAGTCGGACACCTGTGACTTTTGTCTGCGATGTGCACTCAAGTGGATTCTTTGACGGAGCGCTAAGAAAGGGACGCAAAAGGAATTTCTTAGCTTCTCTTCCACATTGGCATGAAGAAAGTGAGCAAAAAGTTGAGGCTGAGGAAGGAAAAAAAAGCTGATGTTGGCTCACTTTTCTTTGTTGTGCAAGGAAGAGAGGAAAGTCCCCACTCGGTCAAGTCCACGCTCTTCACAGCGTCGGTCATGGATGTTAGAGTCCAAAGCTGGGAGTGAGACCGAGAGACAATAAATAAATGTGTCTAGGTAAAAAAAGCCTTGATTTAAAGGCCTACTGAAACCCACTACTACCGACCATGCAGTCTGATAGTTTATATATCAATGATGAAATCTTAACATTGCAACACCTGCCAGTATGGCATGTGTGTAAAATTGCACTTATAAAGTGCAATTTTAAATTTCCCGGGAAATATCCGGCTGAAAACGTCTCGGTATGATGACGTTTGCGCGTGACGTCACGGATTGAACGGAAGTATTGGGACACCATTGTGTCCCAATACAAACAGCGTCTGTTTTCATCGCAAAATTCCACAGTATTCTGGACATCTGTGTTGGTGAATCTTTTGCAATTTGTTTAATGAACAATGGAGACAGCAAAGAAGAAAGCTGTAGGTGGGATCGGTGTATTAGCGGCTGGCTACAGCAACACAACCAGGAGGACTTTGAGTTGGATAGCAGACACGCTATCCGACGCTAGCCGCCGACCGCACCGATGATCGGGTGAAGTCCTTCATCGCGCCGTCGATCGCTGGAACGCAGGTAAGCACGGGTCGTGATGAGCAGATGAGGGCTGGCGTAGGTAGAGAGCTAATGTTTTTAGCATAGCTCTGTCGAGGTCCCGTAGCTAAGTTAGCTTCAATGGCGTCGTTAGCAACAGCATTGCTAGGCTTCGCCAGACTGGGCAGCATTAACCGTGTGGTTACAGGTCCAGGGTTTGGTTCGGTGTCTCCTGATAGTAGAAGTAATAGTAGTATTGTTGATCTTCTGTATATCCTTCCAGTCAGGGGCATGTTTCTTCTGTTTCTATCCGCAGTTAAGCACAATGCTATCACGTTAGCTCCGAAGCTAAAGTGCTTCACCGATGTATTGTCGTGGAGATAAAAGTCACTGTGAATGTCCATTTCGCATTCTCGACTCTCATTTTCAAGAGGATATAGTATCCGAGGTGGTTTGAAATACAAATCCGTGATCCACAATAGATAAAGGAGAAAGTGTGGAATCCAATGAGCCCTTGTACCTAAGTTACGGTCAGAGCGAAAAAAGATACACCCTGGCGTCCTGCACTGCACTCAAATCCTTCACTCTCACTATCCTCATCCACGAATCTTTCATCCTCGCTCAAATTAATGGGGTAATCGTCGCTTTCTCGGTCCGAATCGTTCTAGCTGCTGGTGTAAACAATGTGCAGATGTGAGGAGCTCTTCAACTTATGACGTCACGCTACTTCCGGTACAGGCAAGGCTTTTTTATCAGCGACCAAAAGTTGCGAACTTTATCGTCGATGTTCTCTACTAAATCATTTCAGCAAAAATATGTCAATATCGCGAAATGATCAAGTATGACATATAATGGACCTGCTATCCCCGTTTAAATAAGAAAATTTCATTTCAGTAGGCCTTTAAACGAACTGTCGAGTCTTTTGTGGCATTTGACAGCATTTAATAATGTTGATTGTTTTTGTATGGCGGAGTTGCAGACACATTTTGGTACAAACTTAGGCTATGTTCACCCTGCAGGTCAATTCCGATTTTTTTGCCGATATGGAACATGTATTTGATTTTCAATGTGAACAGAACAACTCCGATTTTTTTTTTTTTTTTAACAAATCCGACCTAGAACTCCTTTGCATGTGGATACACACTATATTGCCAAAAGTATTTGGCCACCTGCCTTTACTCCTATATGAACTTTAAGTGCCATCACATGGAATTGTCCAAAAGGTTTTGGTATCCTGGAGCATTCAAAGTTCCTTTCACTGGAACTAAGGGGCCAAGCCCAACTCCTGAAAAACAATCCCACACCATAATTCCTCCTTCACCAAATTTCACACTCGGCACAATGCAGTCTGAAGTGTAGCGTTCTCCTGGCAACCTCCAAACCCAGAATCATCCATCAGATTGCCAGATGGAAAAGCGTGATCCATCACTCCAGAGAACACGTCTCTACTGCTCTAGAGTCCAGTGGCGACATGCTTTACACCACTGCATCCCACGCTTTGCATTGGACTTGGTGATGTATGGCTTAGATGCAGCTGCTCGGCCATGGAAACCCATTCCATGAAGCTCTCTGCGTACTGTACGTGGGCTAATTGGAAGGTCACAGGAAGTTTGGAGCTCTGTAGCAACTGACTGTGCAGAAAGTCGGCGACCTCTTTGCACTATGCACTTCAGCATCCGCTGACCCCTCTCTGTCCGTTTACGTGGCCTACCACTTGGTGGCTGAGTTGCTGTTGTTCCCAAACTCTTCACTTTTCCTATAATAAAGTTGACTTTGGAATATTTAGGAGCAAGGAAATGTCACGACTGGATTTGTTGCACAAATGGCATCCTATGACAGTTCCACGCTGGAAATCACTGAGAGCGGCCCATTCTTTCACAAATGTTTGTAGAAACAGTCTCCATGCCTAAGTGCTTGATTTTATACACCGGGCCAAGTGATTAGGACACCTGATTCTCACCATTTGGATGGGTGGCCAAATACTTTTGGCAATATAGTGTAGATCTGATATGTATCTCAGGTGTGACTGCAGTATGAACATTTAGGTCGCGTTCAATCGACCTAAATTAGGGTATGACTGTTATGATCCGTTGCCCGGATCATAGTTTGTTTACGTTTTATGTCACTTGTTGGCTTAGTTCTGTTTCAGCACCCCTGTTTTGTGTCTCCTCGGTTGCCATGGTTCTTCATTGTTTTCACCTGCCTCTGATTAGTGTTCAGGACGCTCAGCTGTTCCCGACCACTAATCAGAGAGCCATTTAGTCCTGCCCGTCACTCAGTCTGGTGCTTTTGCTTGCTTTACGCAACTGTTACGGTAGTCCCTTGTGTTCCTTAAGCTAAGCTTTGTCTCATGTGTTTTCCCTTTAGCTTTCCCGTTAGCTTTCCTTGTGCTAGGCACACGCTCTCCTTGTGTTTGTTTTGTTTACTCGTGAAGGATTTATTGGAATAAATCGTTTCCTACCTGCACGCTATCTCCGGAGTTTCTGTGGCGTCTCGGAAGAACAATCCACGCATCATCATGCCTCCTCGTCATCGCCCCCGTTACAATGACGCCTAATTCATATTTCTTTTTTTCTATCCGATCTTTTTATTTAGTTGTTCACAATTGAAAAAAAAAGTGATTTGTAATTTGACGTCAATTTGAAGTCACTGGATGTTTACGGAAGTAAACATGGCTCCAATTCTAGTATGTCTCAGTCCTGGCGCGTTTGTGGCAGTTTTAAGGATTTTGTCCAACCGGAGTCAAAGTTTTCTTAACCAAATTCTTTCAGGTAGGAGATTAGGAAGGAAGAAGGCCAGAATTTTGACACTTGCAGTTAGTGGGGCAGTGGCTTGGTGGTCTGCTAAGAGGAGCGTGTGGACGTTGACTATGGTAGTACAAACTTCATAAAATTGCCATAAAAGTGCCTACTCTGACCATGTTTAATTTTGGAATCACAGGGCTCTGCATGTGACGTTATATTTTGTCAGTTCATGAACACATTCCGTTCAATTAAATTCAAGCAACTGTAATAATTCTTCAAGGGTCAATTCATTTTGATGCAGCAGGTTGGGTTCATATAGCCTACATGGCTCACAATAAATAGTCAAAACCACACACAGCAGACAACAATATCAGACAACAACATGGAGCTTAGAATGGATAATAATATAATAGCTTTGATAGCCTACTGTATAAGTAAAGATAATATACACAACACATTGCTTTAAGTATTTAAAATAATAATATTATTTATATTAGTAATAGTTATAATGATTACAAAAAATTAAAAAAAGAATACAAACAATCTGATGAATAATTTAAGAGTTTAAGAGTCGGAGTGCAGAAGGGACGAATGATTTAGAAAAGCGATTAGTTAAACACATAGGAAAGGCATATCGGCGCTCTGAAGGCAACAGAGAGAATTCACCCGCAAAGACATGACTCGGGTAGGCTAAAATGCCCTCTGCTTTTGCTGGTTGCAAAAGTGTCCTCGATTTACTGCAATAATCGTTGGACCAGACCTAACTGTAGTAGTCAGGCTTTTTTTGTCTTGGCTGAAAGACAATGAAAACAATAAATAAAGGAAAAACACAGAGGACTCTCAATAAATGCTTGATAAAAAATGACAGGCCTGACAGAGAAAGAATTTAGTTTCCTGAGAAGATACATTCTCTGTTGTCTTCGCTTCATTATAAAATCTGTTCACATCAAATTTGAGATAGTCGTCAAAAAGTGTCCCCAAGTATTTGTACGATGAAACTATATGTCAGCGTTTTTGTTATGTATGATGCACTCCGTAGGAATTCCCTTCTTATGTCTGAAATCATTAATCAATTATTTGGTTCTGGATACATTTAAATCCAAAAAGTTACAGTCACACCAAGAGATAAAATCAGTTAGGGCGGTCTCATGCATTGATTGTGAACCACAGAGGAGGAACAGCACCCAGCAGGCACAAGACATTGAAACAACGTTGAGAACTTGGTTGAGTTAGGTCCTGACGTTGAACAACTCAAACCTAACGTTGGAACAACATGCTTTTTGATGACATTTAATCACTGTTGGGTTCTAAAGTTGATTGACCATTGAATTTTGGTCATTTACCAACCAATATTCCACATCGTTGAAACAACATGCTTTTTGACGACGTTTATTCAATGTCAGGTTGAGACGTTGATTTGACCGTAGAAAATTGGTCATTTACGGATCTAACCAACAACGTAGATCCAACGTTAATCATCAAGGTTGACTCAATTTTCAAATAAAACTATTTTGCAAGGTTGTTTCAAAGTCAGATTTAAAGGACATGTATGTATAATCAACGTTGTATCAATGTCTTGTGCCTGCTGGGCAATGCAGTAGCATCAGAGAATTGAATCAGAGAGCTGTCCTTCTGCCTGCTCCTGCATTCATCAGTATGCATCACAAAAAGTAAGGTTGAAAAGACACTTCTACTATAAAAGAGTTCTAAATGACATCCAAATCTGTCAAATCAAGGCATGATTGTTAGGTTGCAATACTTTTGTCTGTCCAACATCTAACTGTTTTCACTGTATGCACTTGCTTCTTACAGATGGGTTTGTAGACTGGCATCAGCAGGACACTGCTGTGGTCAGATGCTCCAAAGGGAGGCATGGACAGGGACCTGAAGGCACCAGGCACTGAGCCATAACTCAAGTCAATCGTGGAGTTTTTTAGGGTTGTTGCACAGGTGACATATTGTTCATAAGTCTTCAGAGTCCTGTGTATCTGACACTGAATAAAGTCTCCAAGAAGAAATTGAGGTGAGATAGCATCGAGTCTATTGGTTACCTCCGCAATCAGCTGGGTGGCTGCCGTGATGCTGGCCCCCGGTTGTATGTAGACAAGAGTGAAAAAAGGCTGGGAAACGACCTTGGCAGGTAAGTGAAATGGATGTAAGCTCAAGGTCAGGGGTGCATATTTCCTCTCTCATTGATGTAAAACCTCTGCAGGTTGTACATCCGGACCCGTTGCCCAAAGCCGCTGATGTGTAGACCCTCATTGCTGTCCGAGGTTTTCAGCCACATCGCCGGAAAGGCTAGCAAACATGTGTCTCCAAAATCAAGCTTACATCTTGCGCAACCTTCTAGTTTTTCCATTTTATTCCGGATGGATTGAACATTAGACAGAATGAAGATGAACAAATGAAGAGTCACCCGGTCTTTCACGTGCCTCTTCAAGCCTGTGACCTCTTGTGACCTCAATCTCCCGCCACCCGCTCCTCCTCCTCCTCAGCTGGTTGATGGCCATCCTGCTAACTTGTTCAATAGGATAGTGGAGGTCAGAAGAAGGGGCAGAGGTTACCAGTACCTGGTCCACTGGGAGGGTCACGCCCCCGAGAAACGCTCGTGTGTATCTCGATAAAGCCGGTAAGCCGCAATGTGCCGTCCGTCTCTTTTTCGGCCGGAAAGAGACAGACGCCACCTGGTGCATTTGTGTTACTACTGACATTAAAGACTTGACTGCATTGTCTTGGATCCAACTCCAACCCGAGCACAACAGCTACATCACCATGACAACGCATGTTCACGTGAAGAGAACTACCTGGATTGATACAGCCTATTCAACAGTGGCGGGCCGTGCGTTTCCCACCTAGGCCTTAAGTGACTTACCTCTCAAAATACCATAATTTATGTCACCACATGACCATTGCTGGAGAGATCTGATACAGAAACACATTTACACACTACTGGGCATTGAATCACCTGTACAGTGTATAAAACAAGTTATTTTCTGGCGCATTTAAAAATCAATAAACCCGCATCAGCAGTAAAAATATATCTCACGTGGTACTGTCAAAATGAAAATTGTAAAAAAATATTAAACGTGAAAAAATAAAAATTTTAATATTTGAACTCACAATTTGTAGCACCCATTCAACGCTGTATAAGCCAGTGGTGCCCCTCGTAGTCGGTTGATTCGAGTGGAAATGGCGGGCATTTCCTCGCCGACATCGTCTCAGAAGATGTAGTTTATCTTTAAAATATCCTTCCTGAAAATGGCCTTGCAAATATATATCTGCCATCTAATCAACGTTTAGTTCTCCTTCTTCGTGGGTCAACACGTCCCGCTTCCTGCTAAATTGAAACCTGTGATTGGATACTCACTTTGTAACGACAAGTGAGTATCCAATCCCAGTCTCGTTAACATCAGGCTACCTAGATAGGCTACTGTCAACAACTTGTGATCTGATTGGCTATCGCAACTGTCTATAAACTGTATGTGTTCTCAAATTCATCCGCTAATGGTCCCAGTGAGTATCCAATCACAGGATGCGTAAATGTCACGTTCAAAGTGAGGCCAGCTAGAAGTCCTTACCGACAACAACTCGTGATCTGATTGGCTATCGTAATTATCTATCAACTGTATGTGCCCGTTCACTTACAGTGCACAGACGCCCGCATTGTTGATTCTGAAGGCCCCGGGCAGATTTTGTACAGCATGGCAACATAAGCTAGCTGAATTCTGATTGGATACAAACTAAAACTAAAAACAACAGCACTGGAAGGAGCATAATATGGCATGTAGAGAATATGAATACTTTTAAATATTTAGAGAAAGTAAATACAAAAGTAATTTTATCTTTAATTCAGATCATGATTTCTGGTTATGTTAGGCCAGCAGAGAAGGCCTTGCTGGCCCTGACGGCACACCACTGCTTTTCAAATTTAAAGTGTTTTCTTTTTCATGGATTTCAGTGTTAATCCAAGTAAATTTTCTGTAAATGTCATGCAACCAAGAAAAAAAGATGTTACGGCAAAGTCTGCCTCATTAGCAATGACCCTTCGTTTAATTGCCGAACTTATGCGGGGTGGGCGTGTCCGCAGGCTGGATGGAAGAATACAAACAACATGAACCCAAACAAGTGAACAAAAGTGCAAAGGGGAGAACGGGGCCCTAAAAGACCAAGAATGTAGTTTGAGTAACAATACAAGTGTTGGATTGTCAACAATCAGCATTAGTATAGGGTTGGAATTATTACAATCAAGATACCTGGTATGGAGTATAAAGTATTGGTATAAAGAAAAATGTATTTGACTTTAGTGCCAGACTTCTTCTGTTGGTTTGAGATTGATGGATGGATGGATGGATGTCAATGCCACCACAAGTGGTGGAAAAGCGTGATATTTCATTTCATTCTATTTATTTAATTGGGACAGTGCACATTAATCATCCATCCATCCATTTTCTACCGCGTATTCCCTTTGGGGTTGCGGGGGGTGCTGGAGCATGTCTCAGCTACAATCGGGCGGAAGGCGGAGTACACCCTGGACAAGTCGCCACCTCATCACAGGGCCAACACAGATAGGCAGACAACATTCACACATTAATCAACACTTGAATAAACATTGTAAATGTGCCGGACTTAGCATAAATGCTCATTTTCAGCCATAGTCCCAAGGCAGGTTTCTAAAATAACACAGTGAGACACATAAGACTTTAAAACCACGATGACAGAAATAAGAACCAAATAAATATGACATCATAAAACAGACAAGACAAGCAGTTGCAATACACAATTACAAGACAATAGACCAGGACAGACAATTCACTCATAGCTTCAAATACGCTGGTCAGAAGCCCACTGGAAAGGGCTGGAGTCTGGAAACAGTTTAATGGTTTAATGGGTGCATGTCTGATTTATTTTTAGCCAGTATTTAAGTTATTTTTTTGCAAAGTGGGTAGTTATCACAGTCTCTAATGTGGGTGGGCAACTTATTCCAGGATTGCGTTCCTCTTACAGAGGTGACCATTTGACCGAATTGTATTCAACGTCTTAGTGTATTACAAACGTACAATCACCTCTGGACAAAGCCCATTACAACTGCGGAAAATACGCCACAGCCGAGAAACAGCTGAGAAACCTATATGTTTTGGCGGCCCTACAACAATGGTTAAGAAACCCTGGTATAGTCAACTGTAGTATAGTACTGTAAAATGCTGTTAACAGTTTTTTTTTATCAGAGATGCTGGGGATATGTGACATAAAAAGTAAGACAAGAGCCGCACAAAATGTAGAACGGTGACTGGCCACGTTCCCGGTCTATTCAGCCGCATAACAAAAGTGTGTGGAGGCTGCAAAAAGCCAGTTTAAGTGAGTCCCTGGTGGGTGTTCAAACAACGTCCTGTCCTCAGCAGCACAGATTGTCGTTTTCCCAGGTGAACAACGCCATGCAGAGCGTTGCATCTTCAAGCTCATTAAAGAGCATTGGGAGCCATTAGAAAGCATTCAGCAGGGTGTGCATAACCCCAGACTCCGGTGTCAGGGCACAGAGCCATGCCTGAAGGCCCCGGGGTGGGGACCTATGCTTAAAAGGGCTCAGGGAACTCAGCAGAAGGAGCTGATCCCTTTTTTTATTCTTCTGTGAGCAATGTGTGGGTAGAGACACAGGGGTGTGTGTGTGTGTGTGTGTGTGTGTGTGTGTGTGTGTGTGTGTTTGTGTGTGTGTGTGTGTGTGTGTGTGTGTGTGTGTGTGTGTGTGTGTGTGTGTGTGTGTGTGTGTGTGTGTGTGTGTGTGTGTGTGTGTGTGCAACAGCTTGCTAGGTTCCCTTGCCTGAGGAATTCAAACCTTCCTTGAACTGTTGAATGGAATGACGGATGACTTTGAAGCAGTAAAAACCAGTAAATCAAAAAAAGGATTTATTTCTGTTGTTGGGTGACACACACATATGTTGGCTATTGAGCTTAATCCATGAATCCATTATGACATTTTGCTGGGAGGTTCTGGTGATGACAGATGAGCAAACATAAACATTCCCCCTTGTGGACAGAAGCCAGATCCTCCAGCATCAGCCGGCCATTGATTCCTCTCACCATAGTCGTACTGCAGACCACTGTGATGCCATTCAGGGCTGTGTGTTGCTAGGTAGAGTGCACCAACCCGTAGTGTATTGACGTGTGTGCGTCACACACACACACACACACGCACACACACACACACACACACACATACACACACGCACCCACACACAGACACACAAATTATTGTATTTGTTACCTTCTTGAGACCTCTGAAAAATGCCTACCTCTTTAGGACCACCCTTTCTAGACATATACAGATTTGTATTTACAAAATTAATAATATATACATACTATGGAAATATAAAAAAGCTTGTTGTGAAAAATGAGTTGGAATTTCAAAAGAAAAAGGTCACAATTTCCCATAAAAAACTTGGAATCTTGGCAGTATTATAATAAAGGTCGTCATTTTACTCAACTCGACTCAAAATTTTACAAAAAAAATTTAACATTTGTGCAATATTATATTATATACCTCAGTTGGAATTTTACTCAATAACAGTCGCATTTTTACAAGAAAAGCTTAAAACGTTGGCAATTTTATGAAAAGAGTCGTAATTTTACTCGACAAAAGTCACCATTTTATAAAAAATCTTTCAAATTTTGGCAAAATTATAATAATAGTCTGAATTTTACTTGGCAAAATCATGACAAAGGTCATTATTTTACTCCAAAAATGTCCCTATTTTACAAGAACAACAAAAAAATTGGCAATATTGTGATAAAAGTCAGAATTTTATGTGACAAATGTCACCATTTTGCATTAAGAAGTAATAATTGTACATAAAAAAGTAATAATTTTACAAGAAAATATTGCAATATTACAGAAGCAGAAAGAATATGAGAAATTGTTCCCAATTTTATAAGAAAAAAGTCGACACATTGGCCAGAGGGGAGCACTTCAAATTTTTACACACACTTATTATTTCCTATGTTGACCAGAGGGGGAGCACTTTTAAAACCGACACACAGTTAATTTGAAAAATCCCTCCTTTTTGGGACCATCCTCATTTTGATAGATTTCACCACCAGGGGTGCAAATGAGACATTCTCTATCAGATGCAATGGTTTTCCGTATTGGGACCATGATTTATGTCCTAACTTGTTCATTGGTCCTCATATGAAAGGTACTTTTCCTTGTTGATGTCTCAAGAAGGGTAGAAATATACACACACGCATGCGCATACACACACAAACTCAAAAATAAACTTACAATGTGAGCTATTCTATACTGGTACTAATTGCTCATTTTATGTGTTGCTGGATACATTTATTGTGAAATTCAACATTTTAAACTGTAATATCTGACATCCAGATAAAGTCAAACCTCAGTTTTTGTTAGTAATCTGTTACAAAAGGTCTGGCGAAGACCAAATTGCCCAAAATCGGAATGCATTTTTCTTCTAGGACAGAACGTAAATCCATGTAATCCGACCTAAAACTATTACCGCAAATATATATTATCCAGAATAATCACAGTTTTACATTTTTTATTTCATTTGGCATGTCAATAATAACGAGATAACTGATTAATCAAAACAATACCGCAGTCATCACACATACAGTAGGAAAGGGATTCATTTGGCCCCATTCCTGGGTGGATCTCGCGTGAGAGGAAGATGGGAGAATAATCATTTTGCAATGCAGTCTGCTGAAAATTTGAAAGGCGCCAGTCTACATAGCAACTGACAGTGTCAGTTGCTGTGTAGAGTGGTGCCTGTCAGTTGCTATGTATGTATCAAAAAAAAAAAAACATTACTCAAAAAATACAAATGAAATAAGAATAGATGACATTTTTTTAATAATTGTATTTATTATTAAAAATAATTATAAATAAATACAAATTAAAAAAAAAAAATGTTTTCGAAAAAAATAAAAAAATTCCCCCAATAATAAATAAGTAAATACAAATTTAAACATTTAATTTTCTAACACAAAAAAATACAAATAAACTAAGAATAGATGACATTACAACTGCATTTATTTTAAACTATGCAAGCCAGTAAAAAGCTGTTGTTTAATCATTATTTATCCAAACTCAAAAGTGTCATTAATCTGATTAAAACAATGTTATCATTTGACAGTAAAAATACATATGAATGACAAATGAAATGGATAAATGAACATCTCACATCACCTTTGCCTTTCACTGAAGACTCTTTGTGAAGACGGCGATGGGCCATACTTTGCTACGAGTTCTTTCTTGAATTCAACAACATTTCTCACCTTCTTTATCAAAGTGCTGGCATTCACCAGCACTTTTTTTGTCTTATTGTCTTATTTTGCAGTCGTGCTCCATAAAAAAAGCAGAGACTGAGTCACAAATGCGTGGGATTCTTTGTTTGGGCAATGGATTGTTGGAAATGATGTGGGAGAACAGAGACACGTTTTTTGTAATGCTCAATGTTTGACAATACAATAAGCCTATACAAAAACCTTTTGGCAAAAATGCTCTACTCCCAGGAAAAGTAGGGCATACAAAAACTGAGGTACCACTGTGCTCTCTGATATTCCTGCACAAGTTGCAACACATATTTCTGTGGATGGTAAAATAAAAAAGACGAGACAAATAAGTCCTCAGGGTTGGTGCAAGCATCCTTTTTTGAGGAGGCTGCAGTGGATGTGTGGAGTTTGGTGGTGTAATGTGTCATTGATAACAAGCTCCCTTTTAGTGCTGAGTAAGATGTTCTAAGGGATGGAGAGAATAAACCTCCACTTATTTTCGTTCTCCCAAACATGTGATTTATGTCTTCCTTAATTCAATAAATCAGACGCTTCCCTCTGGTGAGAAGTGTAGTCAAATATTTTTAGAACAACGCTGTTGGGTTTATTTTTCTTTGAACGTGTTCATGTTCTGTTATCACTAGTAGATATTAGCAGTTGCGTGTGTGAGACTAAATGTATTGAAGTGCCATGTAAGTCATAAAGCCCATATGAGATTTGTATTTTCAATGAAGTTTATTATATTTATATATTTATTTTCAAAGAAATTGTATGTCCACATCAAAGGTCATACTTTTGCTAAAGCAAAAGAGTTTCTACAGCCAAAGAAACTGTACCTAGACTTGAATTATTGTCTAAATGAAAATTACGCATATCAATGGCTACTATTGTGAAACAAAATTTACATTTATCAAATAAACAGTATCCATCCATCCTGTTCCAAGGCGATATATATATATATATATATATATATATATATATATATATATATATATATATATATATATATATATATATATATATATATATATATATATATATATATATATATATATATACAGTCGTGGTCAAAAGTTTGCATACACTTGAAAAGAACATAATATCATGGCAGTCTTGAGTTTCCAATAATTTCTACAACTCTTATTTTTTTGTGATAGAGTGATTGGAGGTCACAAAAAAACATTCATGAAGTTTGGTTCTTTTATGAATTTATTACGTGTGTACTGAAAATGTGACCGAATCTGCTGGGTCAAAAGTATACATACAGCAATGTTAATATTTGGTTACATGTCCCTTGGCAAGTTTCACTGCAATAAGGCGCTTTTGGTAGCCATCCACAATCTTCTGGTTGAATTTTTGACCACTCCTATTGACAAAATTGGTGCAGTTCAGCTAAATGTGTTGGTTTTCTGACATGGACTTGTTTCTTCAGTATTGTCCACATGTTCTCAGTGGGGTTTAAGTCAGGACTTTGGGAAGGCCATTCTAAAACCTAAATTCTAGCCTGATTTAGCCATTCCTTTACCACTTTGGACATGTGTTTGGGGTCATTGTCCTGTTGGAACACCCAACTGCGGCCAAGACCTAACCTCCGGGCTGATGATGTTAGGTTGTCTTGAAGAATTTGGAGGTAATCCTCCTTTTTCAATGTCCCATTTACTCTCTGTAAAGCACCAGTTCCACTGGCAGCAAAACAGGCTCAGAGCATAATACTACCACCACCATGCTTGACGGTAGGATTGGTGTTCCTGGGATTAAAGGCCTCACCTTTATTCCTCCAAACATATTGCTGGGTATTGTGGCCAAAGAGCTCAATTTTTGTTTCATCTGACCACAGAACTTTCCTCCAGAAGGTTTTATCTTTGTCCATATGATGTCAGATTTCAAGCACACCTGTGAAGTGAAAACCATTTCAGATGACTACCTCTTGAAGCTCATCGAGAGAATGCCAAGAGTGTGCAAAGCAGTAATCAGAGCAAAGGGTGGCTATTTTGAAGAAACTAGAATATTTTCAGTTATTTCACCTTTCTTTTAAGTACATAACTCCACATGTGTTCATTCATAGTTTTTGTCAGTACGTGGAGTATGGCGGCGCAAATTACTGCACGGATTGCTTCCCCAGGATGCAAAACAACTAGACTGGACTTGGCTTGAAGGTAAATACATCTTTTATTTTTACACTAACAAAAGAAACGGAAGGCGCGCACAAGGCGGAAGTACAAACTTGGCTAAGAAAACAAAACCAGCACTTGGGCAAAAACTATGGACGTGAAACAAATAAACACTTACTGTGACATGAGCAAAACAAAAACTTACGCGGCATGGCAAGAAGCATAAACGATGGAATAAGCAGGGCATGAAAATGACGGAGGTAAACAGTTAATGTCGCCAGGCTGACTTCCTGACAACTGCAAGCCTAAATACTGGTGACATGATTAGTGAAAACAGGTGCGTGACTCAAAATGTGAAACAGGTAAAACTAATGGTTGCTATGGTGACAAAACAAGGGAGTGAAAAAGCAGGAACTAAGTGACCAAAACCAAACAGGACATGACTAAAACAAAACATGATCCCACAGACATGACAGTTTTGATGCCTTCAGTGACAATCTACAATGTAAATAGTCCTGAAAATAAAGAAAACACATTGAATGAGAAGGTGTATCCAAACTTTTGGCCTGTATATATATATATATATATATATATATATATATATATATATATATATATATATTGTTTTTGATTAGAAAAAAGTGATATATGCATTAAAAGACAGCTCATGACTCTAAATTGGTTTTCATTGTTCACCCAAAAGACTTGATTTGTTCGTGAACGTCACATCTCAAGTAAGCAGCAGAAAAAAAATGAATGGATAACTGTGCCTTTTCCGAAAAACTGACTTTGACTTGAACATAAGAATAACATCGGTGGTGAACACAGGAATGTCCAAAGAAGCTGTTTGGATGTGTGCCATGCATACTAGCAGTGTGAAATAGTGTACAACTCACTCTGCTTATACAAACTACAGTATATACTTGAAAGGGAAGGCGGTTGCCAGAGTTCCCTGTGCTGGTATGTTTTGGTGAAGGCCAAGACAAAGCAACCCGGGACTTGTTGTCCTTTCCAGCTGTGAGCTGTTTGCCAGCCTGGTGATGGACAGCAGGATGGGGAAAAGTAGAAAATAAGGAATAGAAAGTACAAACCCCGTTTCCATATGAGTTGGGAAATTGTGTTAGATGTAAATATAAACGGAATACAATGATTTGCAAATCATTTTCAACCCATATTCAGTTGAATATGCTACAAAGACAACATATTTGATGTTCAAACTGATAAACTTTTTTTTTGTTGCAAATAATCATTAACTTTAGAATTTGATGCCAGCAACACGTGACAAAGAAGTTTGGAAAGGTGGCAATAAATACTGATAAAGTTGAGGAATGCTCATCACACACTTATTTGGAACATCCCACAGGTGTGCAGGCTAATTGGGAACAGGTGGGTACCATGATTGGGTATAAAAACAGCTTCCCAAAAAATGCTCAGTCTTTCACAAGAAAGGATGGGGCGAGGTACACCCCTTTGTCCACAACAGCGTGAGCAAATAGTCAAACAGTTTCAGAAAAACGTTTCTCAAAGTGCAATTGCAAGAAATTTAGGGATTTCAACATCGACGGTCCATAATATCATCAAAAAGTTCAGAGAATCTGGAGAAATCACTCCACGTAAGCGGCATGGCCGGAAACCAACATTGAATGACCGTGACCTTCGATCCCTCAGACGGCACTGTATCAAAAACCGACATCAATATCTAAAGGATATCACCACATGGGCTCAGGAACACTTCAGAAAACCACTGTCACTAAATACAGTTTGTCGCTACATCTGTAAGTGCATGTTGAAGCTCTACTATGCAAAGCGAAAGCCATTTATCAACAACATACAGAAACGCAGCCGGCTTCTCTGGGCCCGAGATCATCTAAGATGGACTCATGCAAAGTGGAAAAGTGTTCTGTGGTCTGACGAGTCCACATTTCAAATTGCTTTTGGAAATATTCGACATCGTGTCATCAGGACCAAAGGGGAAGCGAACCATCCAGACTGTTATTGACGCAAAGTTCAAAAGCCAGCATCTGTGATGGTATGGGGGTGCATTAGTGCCCAAGACATGGGTAACTTACACATATGTGAAGGCGCCATTAATGCTGAAAGGTACATACAGGTTTTGGAACAACATGTGCTGCAATCTAAGCGCAGTCTTTTTCATGGACGCCCCTGCTTATTTCAGCAGGACAATGCCAAGCCACATTCAGCACGTGTTACAACAGCGTGGCTTTGTAAAAAAAGAATTGCGTGTACTTTCCTGGCCCGCCTGCAGTCCAGACCTGTCTCCCATCGAAAATGTGTGGCGCATTATGAAGCGTAAAATACGACAGGGGAGACCCCGGACTGTTGAACGACTGAAGCTCTACATAAAACAAGAATGGGAAAGAATTCCACTTTCAAAGCTTCAACAATTAGTTTCCTCAGTTCCCAATCATTTATTGAGTGTTGTTAAAAGAAAAGGCCATGTAACACAGTGGTGAACAGGCCTTTTCCCAACTACTTTGGCACGTGTTGCAGCCATGAAATTCTAAGTGAATTATTATTTGCAAAAAAAAAATAAAGTTTATGAGTTTGAACATAAAATATCTTGTCTTTGTAGTGCATTCAATTGAATATGGGTTGAAAAGGATTTGCAAATCATTGTATTCCGTTTATATTTACATCTAACACAATTTCCCAACTCATATGTTTGTACATCCAGCAAGTCAATGTAGCTGGAGAGGAAAGTCAAAGTAAGTTCGGCCCTGAGCTCGGAGAATCCTGCACATGAAATAAGTTTGAGTTGCAGTTGTACCACCATGCAGCCTGCCCTGCCCACCGCTGCTTCTGCCCCTCCCAACAGCGAGACAACAAAAAGGGTTGTAAAATAGCATCGTTGTAAAAGACAAAGAATGAAAGAATTCACACAGAAAAGGTGGCAACAGTGAAAGGTCAAAGTGGCAGGAGAGCGAACTCTTGACCTCCGTGGTGACCGAAGGCTGCCACCCATTTAAAACAATACGCTCATCATCTCCCGCCATGCGCCCTTCCCGCTGGTATCTCTCGCCACTAATCACGTGTCCGTCACGAGAGGGTGGCCTCCTGGCAACAAAAGATTCCTGCGCTCATCCTCCTCGGAGGGGACAGCAGGACAGATGAGGAGACACAGGCGCATCAGCTCATCCATTTTAATGCAACTCTCCAGTGAAGAGGAGGCAAATCCACTGATCAGGGGCTTAACATGCAAAAGCGAAGTGCGGGCTCTCTTTAAGGTCCCCGCAGCAGGATGGCCCCGCAAACTCTGCCTCTGCATTGTGGAGCACACACTTGTACGCGCCATCTTCTCCAAGTGATGCACACAATGGCGTCCTGATGCACTAAAGTTGTATTCGAGCTGCTACCTTTGAAATATTTCTAAAGAAGCTATGGTTCACATTGCTTTTATTTACAACTCTTTATGCGCCAACTCAACAGTTCAAATTGGCTCCTTTGTGTCCAAATTCATCATCCAAAAACAGGAAAGAACTTCCCAAACACAAGTGGCAAGGTTGTTGTTTTTTTTGTATCGGCGTGCACATGTGCATCAGTATGAGCATGCATATCGCTGTGCGTGTGTGTCATTGTGTCGTCCTTTATGCGTGCAGCGGTGAGTGCGCGTCCGCATTCAGCATCTCCCTGCAGCTAATGAGTGGCGGCCCACCTCTCCAGCCGGCCTGGCAGTCCTCAGCTATGAGGCTGGAGCTGCCTGCTTTCTCATGGTAATCACACACTTTGTCCCAGGGTGGATAATCCTGCGCTGGCTTTGTGAGGGCCCCAGAGGAGAGCCCCACAAGGTCGACCTCGCTTCACAGAGCGCCACAAAGACCCCAAAAGCAGCAGCAGCACCCCACTCCAGGCCTGCGCACCCCTACACGCAGGCACAATCACCAAAAAAAAAAAAAAAAAAAATCACGCACACACTCATTACTTCTTCTCAATTTCAGCGGTCTCAAGTCATTAGAATGAGCTGCTTGTGTGCAACCTGAGACTCATACACGCTAAATAATAACCAATTACAATAAAGAGGTATATTTGGCTTTTGCAACTTATCTTCACAGTAGAAAACGTTCATCTTGCCATCAATTAAAGGGGATGTTTGCAACCTTTACGCCAGACCTGGGCATTGTGCGGCCCGCGGGCCGCATCCGGCCCTTTGTGCGTCCCTGTCCGGCCCGCGTGAGGCCAATTATAAATTACAAAATACATTTTAAAAAGTATCTATGTCGAGTGTGCAATACAACGGTGCTGCTTTTGTTTTGAAAATCGTTATTTGTATTACTTCCGTGTGGACGTATGCGTGTGCGTGATTGTGTGTGAATGTGAACAGCTGCAATCACAAATTACAAAATAAAGTTGAAAAAACATCTATGTCGTGCGCGCAATACAACTGTGCTGCTTTTATTTTGAAAAGTATTATTTATGGGCGTGTGTCCGTGTGTAACCTGCGAGTGAAGGTGCACATGCAGCGACAAGTGATGCACGGTTTACACCCGAGACGCTAAAAAGAAAAAAGTTGATGAGGAATGGCGTGTTTTCAAAAAGACATGGACTGCAAAGTAACGTTCCCTCTAAGGTGCGTGCCTGCGCAAATGCACACTGCTCAAGCGTCTGCTGCGCGCAGCAAATATATGCCGCGCACCAAATCAAATCCCATCTGAATTCTAAACAAAATAAACATATTTATTCTATGTAATTATGCAATGCAACTTTGAGTGACAGTGACAACAAGCGGCTTTAACGGTGTTCGTCAACACCGTTCAATTGAACACCGTTCAATTATTGTAACGTCTATCGAGATGCTTCGAGGACAGGAATTATATCGATCACTTTATTGAGCAAAACTGTTTATATTCGGACATAACCACACCAAAAACATGAGTAAAACACTTCTATCTCGAAAAACTAGTCATTTTCTGCCGTACAAACCAGGCCAAAACCAACTTGTCATCTGTCACCAACACGCATACTAAACCACTGGTGCGTTTATGGCCACACAAAAAGTCGGACAACTCAAACACCACACAAAGTTACACTATGACTCCTCAGTCATACGTGTGCTTATTTTACTGTCATTTATTATTAATGTTAATTTATTTATATTAGTCATGGAATGCTGTTACACACACTATGTTGAAGTATTACTATTATTATTAATTATTATTATTATTATTATTATTATTATTATTATTATTATTATTATTATTATTATTTATCTTACGGTATATATCAAAAATATTATTGAGCAAAATTTAATTGAAATATTGTCGATGTGGCCCTCCAGCAGTGCTCGGGTAGCTCATGCGGCCCCCGGTAAAAATTAATTGCCCACCCCTGCTTTACGCAGATGCCTCACATTATTTCAGCACTCAATGACGTAACTATGCCCCATAAGGGAAATTGTTTACAAACATGGTTAAAAATAAATTGTCCATCTGTAACGGAACACAACATAGGCCTGTGTGTTTTATCTCGACTCAAGTGCATCACAACCACAGCTTGGTCGTGGCACTTCCACCTAAAATATCTATCTAAGAGTACACTTTTAAGTGTAAACTTGCATGTAAAGTACAGCTGAAAAGTATTCACAGCGCTTCACGTTTTCCACATTTTGTTATGTTACAGCCTTATTCCAAAATGGAATGATATAATTTTGTCCTCAAAATTCTACAGACAAGACCCCACAATGAAATTTGTTTTGTTTTGTTCTTTAAAATGTTACCAATTTATAAAAAAATAAAAAAAATAAATCACATCTACCGTATTTTTCGGACTATAAGTCTCAGTTTTTTTCATAGTTTGGCCGGGGGTGCGACTTATACTCAGGAGCGACTTATGTGTGAAATTATTAACACATTACCGTAAAATATCAAATAATATTATTCAGCTCATTCACGTAAGAGACTAGACGTATAAGATTTCATGGGATTTAGCGATTAGGAGTGACAGATTGTTTGGTAAACGTATAGCATGTTTTATATGTTATAGTTATTTGAATGACTCTTACCATAATATGTTACGTTAACGTACCAGGCACGTTCTCAGTTGGTTATTTAAGCCTCATATAACGTACACTTATTCAGCCTGTTGTTCACTATTCTTTATTTATTTCATTAACTGCCTTTCAAATGTCTATTCTTGGTGTTGGGTTTTATCAAATACATTTCCCCAAAAAATGCGACTTATATATGTTTTTTTCCTTCTTTATTATGCATTTTCGGCAGGTGCGACTTATACTCTGGTGCGACTTATACTCCGAAAAATACGGTACATGGTCTGGGGGCAGGCCATGAGATGTGTAGTGAAGCCTGTGTTGTCATTATATAAACAAACACTAAAGATATTTGACCAAAAACCAATGAAGCATCATCACTGCCATATTACCCAAAAATATAACATGATGAGTTTTGATAATTTTATAAATGTCTCATTTTTAAAAGCTATTTTTAAGTGTCTTAATGGATTAGCCCCTGATGTGATGTGTCAAGAAATACAAAGATACAGCAGTGAAGGTGTGCAGACTCAAGCTGCAGTGCAGTCGGTGGGAGCTGTAGAGTGAAAAGGATGACTGGATGTAGTATGGACAAATAGGGCCAATTATTTTCAATGGGTTTTTATTTTTGTACTTGTCTTAATCCTTTTGTATGTGTTTCACTTTTCTCATCTTTTTTTAAAAGCCTAACCAGGGACAAGGGTTGCAAATTAACCTGTGGCTAGAAGTCTCATGTACTTTAACATCGGTTACCTGTGGGTAGCAATGTTTCATTGTACTGTCCCTGTCAAATAAATACATGAATGAATGAATGAATGAATAAGTATATACAGCATTTGCTCAATACTTTATTGATGCACATTTGGCAGCAATTACAGCCTCAAGTCTTTTTGAATACAATGCCACCTATCTTTGGGCAGTTCTTCCTATTCCTCTTTGCAGCACCTCTCAAGCTCCATCAGGTTGGATGGGGAGTGTTGTTTTTTTATCCAGGATGTCTCTGACTAGTCTGCCAGGTCCTGCAGCTGAAAAACATCCCCACAGCATGATGCTGCCACCACCATACTTCACTGTAGGGATGGTATTGGTCTGGTGATGAGCGGTGCCTGGTTTCCTCCAAACATGACACCTTGCATTCACATCAAATAGTTCAATCTTTGTCTCATCAGACCAGATCATTTTGTTTCTCATGGTCTGAGAGTCTCTCAGGTGCATTTTGGCAAACTTTTTCCTAAGAAATGGCTTCCTTCTGGCACTATACCGTACAGGCCTGATTGGTGGATTACTGCAGAGATGGTCGTCCTTCTGGAAGGTTCTCCTCTCTCCACAGAGGAATGCTGTAGCTCTGACAGAGTGACCATCTGGTTGTTGGTCACCTCCCTGACTAGACTAAGATGAATGCAGCGATGTGCAGAGACATCCTGGATAAAAAAACAACACTTTTCATTCAACTTGATGGAGCTTGAGAGGTGCTGCAAAAAGGAATGGGCAAAACTGCCCAAAGATGGGTGTCCCAAGCTTGTGGCATCATATTAAAAAATAATTGAGGCTGTAATTGCTGCCAAAGGTGCATCAACAAAGTATTGAGCAAAGGCTATGAATCCTCATGTACCGCTACATTGTTTCTGCACTTTAAACGCTGCCATATACGAAATGTCTTTTATTTAACAAAAAGGAGAGGACTAATAGGGGTGCCTTGAGGAAACTAATGTAAATCACAAGTTTAGACCCCAGTGTTCTATGTTTACAAGCAAGGTTAAAATGTCAATGCAAGGATTTGCCAATGTGTTTATAGTTCTTCAATACAACAGGAGCATTGCAGTGCTTTTAGGAAGTTGCTGCAAGAATGTCTGTCCCCCATATTTTGAACTGAACTGGTGGTGCTGGTATGATGTCATTCCCAGGACGGATTTAAAACAATTAATCAATGCCTTATCGTCTAAATTGATTGCATTAAATCTGTGTGTTTTGTGTGCATTGGCAGTACAGCTGGAAGGAGAAAAGAAGTGAACATCTACAGGAACCCTGGTTCACTCAATCCATTTGCATGCACTACTGAAGACCCACTGGAGGTCAGGACCTTTAATATAGAGAATAAACTACATAGCACTGGTTTACTTTCTGGGCTACATAAGAAGAGAGAAAACTCAGGGATGGGTGGTCAAAGCTTTCTCTGCTGACCCAAACACTTTAAAAAGCACTCACTAGTATCCATACATCCATTTTCTATACTGCTTATCCTCATTAGGGTAGCAGACAAGAGGAGACTGGAACCTATCACTCACCAATTTTACAACGTAAATTCTATTTGTTCCATCAAATTGTATCACTTTATTCCCAACAGTCTATTATTTTGGAGAATGTCACTTGGCTGAACTGATTGCAGTACACAAATGGTCATGGTTCATCTTTTGTGTCCAATTGCATTTCAGATTCTGTGTTGCCATGTCGATGTAATCTGCCCAAGGCCTTCAGAATCAGTGATTAATTGTGTATGTAAATACATCTCTAGTGCAAGTGTGATGTACTTTATTTGTATGTTTTGTCAAGTTTTTAGACAAAATGAGGCTGTTAGACTTTTGACAAGAACAAGAAAGTTTGATCTGGTTCACCTGCACTGGCTTCCTGTGCACTTAAGATACTACTTAAGTATAAAAATAATTAACGGTGTAGCTCCATCCTATCTGGCTGATTGTATTGTACCATATGTCATATGGCAAGAAATCTGCGTTCTAAGAACCCCGGCTTACTCATGATCCCCAGAGACCCAAAAAAGTCTGGGGGCTTTAGAGCGTTTTCTATTCGGACTCCAGTACTCTGGAATGCCCTACCGGTAACAGTTAGAGATGCTACCTCAGTAGAAGCATTTAAGTCCCATCTTAAAACTAATTTGTATATGCTAGCCTTTAGATGTCGTTGTGGCTTGTGCAGCCCTTTGAGACATTTGTGATTAAGGGCTGTAAACTTTGATTGATTGATTCAATGATTAGATGAATATTGTTACATTTAGCCAAATGCCAAATTTACAGGGAGCTGATTCCAAGATAAAGTGTAACTGAGTTTTCTGCTTTAATAATAATCATATTCATTCCCAACATGCAAAACGTCTCTCTCTCTCTAATGTCCTGCCTTGATATATAAGGTTTTTGTATATTATTGTAGGTTTGCATAATTCCAATGTGATAGTGGTGGTTTTAACAGATGTATACCAAAGACTATAAAAATGGGACCCATTACCTCCCTGCTTGGCACTCAGCATCAAGGGTTGGAATTGAGGGTTAAATCACCAAAAATGATTCTTGGGCACAGCCACCGCTGCTGCTCACTGCTCCCCTCACCTCCCAGGGGGTGATCAAGGGTGATGGGTCAAATGCAGAGGGTAATTTTACCACACCTAGTGTGTGTGTGACTATCAGTGGTACGTAAACTTTAACTTGAACTTATTAGGTCCGCCTAAGTACCAAATGCACGGACCCACCACTGAGAAAAATGTGTGTTTATTCCTACATTTCCACGTGGTTTACAAATATCGTGTGCTGATGGATAATTCGGGATGCTACCATTCCTAGGAATGAATGTGACTTTCTTGCTGCTTGATTAGCCACAAGCAGCAGAGCACTGTGGGCTAGTGTGAAGAGGCAAAAAGAGGGTTTGTAATCCTCTGTGGCCTCTGAGACAGCCCAATGCCTGTCCAAGGACACACGACGACAGTTTTGTTCCACAAACAAGGGACACACACACGTACACACACGCACACACACACACGCACACACACACGCACACACACACACACACACACACACACACACACACACACACACGCATAGAAATCGACGCACAGTTGGAGAAGTCCCACTGCTTCTCGGCTAGTAATCCTCATTAGGTATTCCGACAGAGTTTTGCTGTGGACACCAAGTTGACAGACAGAGTAAGAGAGGAACAGAGGGAGGGGAGGAAAGACGGGGGTGCAGATCAGACAAAAAAACACTTCCCCTTCACTGCGTGCCCTGCCATCATTGGTGGATGGCACAAGGTCTTTTCTGTGCTTTTTGCTAATTGGCCACCCAGGCATTGACTCTGGCGTCAGTTTTGTGCCAAAACACGTGCGTGTGCCCCCCACCCCCCTGGCTATTCTCCACTTACCTTGCCATTTAAAGGTCTCGGATATGCTTGTTACCATGGTGAATGAAAACATTTGTGACTATTTGTGACAAACGTCTCTCTTTCTGTCGCTACAATACTAGCTGCAAATATCCAACGTAAACATTTGATCTCCTCTGTGTCTGCAAAGATATGCACTCATCCCTTCTTATAGTGCACCTGCATGAATAAATAATGATAATAAATAATCCCTTATGACCGACAATGTTAGAGTAGTATGAATTAATGTGTTATTTGTAACGCTGTCAAATGATATTTTTAAATGAAATGAATCACTCTTTTGAATTTAGATGAATCATTATTACAGTTTTTTCCATTGGCTTACACACAATTGTACTAACTGTGTGTCTTTTTTCAAAAGGATTTACACACTTTTCCAAACACACCATTCAATTTTCTTAATTCCCAGATTATTTGCAAAATAACACACTTCGGTCAAAACATATACCCATTCATCAAAATAAAGCAAGCATTTGTAAAAATGCAGTTTTATTGTCATCTCACTCACACAGACTTCAAAAGATAAGACACTATTGGAGTGAGTTAACCAGAACTGTGATAAATACAAAACACATTTGTAAAAAACTAGAGATGTCCGATAATGGCTTTTTTGCCAATATCCGATATTGTCCAACTCTTAATTTACGATTCCGATATCAACCGATACCGATATATACAGTCGTGGAATGAACCCATTATTATGCCTAATTTTGTTGTGATGCCCCGCTGGATGCATTAAACAATGTAACAAGGTTTTCCAAAAGAAATCAACTCAAATTATGGAAAAAAATGCCAACATGGCACTGCCATATTTATTATTGAAGTCACAAAGTGCATTATTTTTTTTAACAGGCCTCAAAACAGCAGCTTGGAATTTGGGACATGCTCTCCCTGAGATAGCATGAAGAGGTTGAGGTGGGCGGGGTTGAGGTGGAGGTGGGGGGGGGGGGGGTATTGTAGGAAGAGTTAGTGCTGCAAGAGGCTCTCTGTATTTGTTCTGTTGTGTTTATGTTGTGTTACGGTGGGGATGTTCTCCCGAAATGTGCTTGTCATTCTTGTTTGGTGTGGGTTCACAGTGTGGCGCATATTTGTAACAGTGTTAAAGTTGTTTATACGGTTACCCTCAGTGTGACCTGTATGGCTGTTGACCAAGTATGCTTGCATTCACTTGTGTGTGTGAAAAGCCGTAGATATTTTGTGACTGGGCCGGCACGCAAAGGCAGTGCCTTTAAGGTTTATTGGCGCTCTGTACTTCTCCCTACGTCCGTGTACACAGCAGCGTTTTAAAAAGTCATAAATTGAACTTTTTGAAACCGATACCGATCATTTTCAATATTACATTTTAAAGCATTTATCGCCGATAATATCGGACTGCCGATATTATCGGACATCTCTATAAAAAAAAACTATTTTGTTATAAGAAATCACATGTTTGGGGCATTTTGCCCGACCTTTTTAGCTTATGTGATGAATGATTACTGTAACTTGACAAAATATGTTGGCAATTTCATGGCAATCATCATTGTTTACTTTGAAGTGGGCCTATATGTAAGGACCTAAAGAGAAAGTAAAAATGCCCTGTAATCTATTCAAGAACTGCTCAACAATGATGCTGCAAACTGAAAATATTTCTTTTTATCACAGTCAGGTAAAGTAACATATACCACAGTAGTCAACAATGACATGCAGTACAAATTAAAATCTGAGACAAATAAAAAGGTTTGAAAAAAAATCTGTAGATAAAAAATTACAAATGGAAAAAACTGTATAGCTGTAGCACCCACTTGAAAGCTGTATTTTAAATTCATTACCTGTGTCTTTACACCTGGTGGATGGGATTATCCAATGTGTTCAATTGTGTGGTCGTTGGCAAGCCAGCCCTTTGGATTGACCAGGAAGTAACTTCACTATCCTTATCTTTGTGTAAAGTTTAAAGATGTGTGTATCACAATCCTAGTGTGTGTGTAAAGTGTGAAAATGTGTGTATCACAATCGTTATCTGTGTGCAGGATGGGAACGTGAGTGCAAAGCATTGTGTGTAATATTTTGCAAAAAATGTGAAGCAGAGTCTATACCTAATATGAGACAAATTTGCACAGTGGTTTTGTTTCCTGTGTGTAGACTTTTGTTAACTGTGTGAAAATGTAAAATGTAGTGTCTAAGCAATTGGAAAAAACTGTAATCACAGTCCATTACTCGCTTGCATGATTTGAATTCACTTAAACTTCAGTATATTCTGGACTTTTTTTGTCCTTGGTGTTAAATTTTTCAACATTTTTCGCTGTAATTTGAGTTGTGTTACTCAAATTTAATACGTTTTTATAAGAGGGTTTTTTCATAGTTATTTTTAATATTATTACTATTATTATTTAATATATAAGTTTTTCAGCTCCAGGACGAAAAAGGACAAAAAAGTAGAGTGTAAGAAACATTTTGGATTCATAGGATTCATTATTTAACTTTTTTGCTCAAATCTTTCAATCTTTCAGTCCATAAAAAATTGCAAACACATCATGTTTTTTTGAACCCTTCGAATGCCCATTTGATCCAGTTATTTCAGTTTTTTTCATTTTGTTTACAGTCCTAATTATTTGTTTTACTTTTCATTGCATTTCTAAAGTGTTTCAGCCATCATCCACAGCTACATCATTGCGTCACCCATTTTCTGTCCTGTGAAATATACTTCACCAAAATTGTCCCATCTATTTCCAAACAGTAAATATGACAAAGTGTACTATTTTTATCCAAAATGAGACCCTGAAATTAGAAAATGCATGATTATAAATTTTAGTAATATTGGTTGTCAATGGGGATTTTTTTGTTCCCAAGATAATAATAACACTGCTATAAAGTTTGTAATCTGACACAACAATGCATCAAAATACGTTTATACAACTAATTTAATGTTTATTCAGGCCTGCTCTTTTACACCAGTGTCTCAACCCTTTAATATTTACGATATGGATGATAACTCATGTTATGCAAATATTTTAAAGAAATTAAAAACTGACATTATTAGATCAAATGGGCATTCAAAGGGTTAAAATACAATTTAAAAAACATTACATTTTTGCAAAATTTATTTTTAGGACTGAATGTGATTGAGTGATTTAAGATTTTAAAAAAAGTTGAAAGAATAATGAATCTAAACATGTTTTATACATTTCAATCTCCCTGAGGACTGTTTTGTCCTGTAGCTACACTATGGTTATAAAATTAAGATAAAAAAGACCCCAGTATTAGGACACCCATGCTGGGTTTTTTTGTCAGAATGTCATACACAAACGTTTTTACTTGAGTGTACGTCATTTATTTGCTCAATACGTACTAACAGTTTGATCTAAAGTCCTGTCTGGGTCTATATTGAAGTGAAATCTCTTCACTCATCTTTGCACTGACGTATGCATTGACCTGATTACTGACGTATAACAACCCACGCGCCTTTCAGGTCACCATTTGGGGTTCAGCAAAGGAACATAAAATAAACTGCGTGGTTATTCTGCAATTGTACATGAATTTTGCAATTTTTTTTGTGATTAATCACATGAGTCAACTCAGTATTTTTGACAGCCCTAGTTTATTGTTATGGTTGTAGTTGTACTTTTGTCTACAATAGGGTTGTACGTATAGTACCGCGATTTACTAATGAATAACCTCTGAAAAGTACCAGTCCGCTTCACTACACACCGTAGCTCACAGGTGTCAAAATGTACAACAAACGACATTGGTGGATCGCCACCTAACATCCACTGTAATGATACAAAGTACAGTAGCGTATCTAGTCGATATTACTATGATTACGTTGATATTTTTTGGCATTACAAAATCTTCTTTCGTTTAAAAAAAATGTATATTATGTTTATAAACTCAGACAATATGTCCCTGGACACATGAGTACTTTGAATATGACCAATGTATGATCCTGTAACGACTTGGTATTGATACCCAAATTTGTGGTATCATCCAAAACTATTAGTATCAAACAACAGAAGAATAAGTGATTATTACATTTTAACAGAAGTGTAGATAGAACATGTTAAAAGAGAAAGTAAGCAGATATTAACAGTAAATTGAAGAAGTAGATTAATAAATAATTGTCTACCACTTATCCTTAATAATTTTGACAAAATAATACAATGGAAAATGACACACTATGTTATTGCATATGTCAGCAGCTAAATTAAGAGCCTTTGTTTGCTTACTTACTAATAAAAGAAAAGTTGTTTTGTATGTTCACTATTTTATTTAAGGACAATCTTGCAATAAGAAACATATGTTTAATGTACCCTAAGTTTTTTGCTAAAATAAAGCCAATAATGCAATTTTTTGTGGTCCCCTTTATTTAGAAAAGTACCGAAAAGTATCAAAATAGTACCGGTACCAAAATATTGGTATTGGGACAACACTAGGCTTTCCTAATTTTTGCAACATTAATATACTTTTTAAAAAGTACTACATCCTGGGGCAGTGGCTTTAGATCTTTAGAGTGACACATTTTTGGGAGAAACATATAGCTTATTTGGGCAAAACACAAATGTTAATTTTAGAAGAAGCTAGTTTTCAGGAGGACATAAGAAAAAAAAAAGTTTTCTGTAGTGCTGTGCTGCCTTCAAATAGTCAAAGATTCACCAATTTGATTCAGGGGTGCCTGATTCGACAATGAACCTTGCAGTCGAAGGCTTTTAGAGAGTAAGAAAAAACGTTTACCTGCTCACAGTTTCAGCTCTTACTCTAAGCTTTAACCTCAGAGCGGTCGTTGCTTCCTGGTGTGACGCCACGTGTCTAAATTTAACAGCTGGCTGTGTTTGGCTTCCCACATCTCCTACTATATAACATGTATTTGTCTACACCAGTGGTTCTTAACCTGGGTTCGATCGAACCCTAGGGGTTCGGTGAGTCGACCTCAGGGGTTCGGCGGAGCCTCCGCCACGGAGGTAAAGACACATCCGACTTATCGTGTAAATAACAACTTCTCCCTATCGGTGTATTATGGATACCCCCAAACAATATTCCCTCTAATTTTTCATCGGATTTGCAGGTTGTTTGATTGATCGATTTAAACTTTTACTAGTAGATTGCAAAGGACACAGTACAGTACATATTCCGTACAATTGACCACTAAATGGTAACACCCGAATACGTTTTTCAACTTGTTTAAGTCGGGGTCCACGTTAATCAATTCATGGTAATGTGTTTAAGGTGTGTAATTTGTTGTGAGTTCATGCACTGTGTTGTTTTTGTTCTTTAACAAGGTGATGTTCATGTACGGTTCATTTTGTGCACCAGTAAAAAAAACATGTGACTTTTTCTTGAATTTGAAAAAAACAAACAATGTTCACTAAAGAAGGGTTCGGTGAATGCGCATATGAAACTGGTGGGGTTCGGTACCTCCAACAAGGTTAAGAACCACTGGTCTACACACAATAATATTTATAGTGTTGGGAGGAAGTTTCTCCATAGGGGACGTGATTGAGGCTCGCTGGGACGTTCTACTGTCAGACACAAAGCTCGCCATGCCCATCGCGTGCCTCTGGTCGGTCAATTTACGGCGTCGGGCAAGGTGGGACTCATTGGGACATGTCACGTCGCTTTTTTTTGCATGGCATCCTTCTGCTGGTTCACATACGGAAACTTTATTAGGACTTTTACTCACTCTATTTATTCAAGTTTGATGTCCTCTTAGTGTTGCGCCAGAGTCAAGAAACTCACACACTGTGGATTAGCCTTTTTTTTTTTTTCTAGTTGGAAAAAGTCACAAAGGAGATCTTTGTTTTGTTCACTTTATTGAAAAACTATATATTCATTTTTTAAATGCATTTAATGAACTTTGGAATATTCACGGGCAGCACGGTGGTACAAGGGTTAGTGCATGTGCCTCACAATATGAAGGTCCTGACTGAGTAGTCCTGAGTTCAATCCCGGGCTCAGGATCTTTCTGTGTGGAGTTTGCATGTTCTCCCCGTGACTGCGTGGGTTCCCTCCGGGTACTCCGGCATCCTCCCACCTCCAAAAACATGCACCTGGGGATAGGTTGATTGGCAACACTAAAATTGGCCCTAGTGTGTGAATGTGAGTGTGAATGTTGTCTGTCTATCTGTGTTGGCCCTGTGATGAGGTGGCGACTTGTCCAGGGTGTACCCCGCCTTCCGCCCGAATGCAGCTGAGATAGGCTCCAGCACCCCCCGCAACTCCAAAAGAGACAAGCGGTAGAAAATGGATGGATGGAATATTCACGTACACTACCGTTCAAAAGTTTGGGGTCACATTGAAATGTCCTTATTTTTGAAGGAAAAGCACTGTACTTTTCAATGAAGATAACTTTAAACTAGTCTTAACTTTAAAGAAATACACTCTATACATTGCTAATGTGGTAAATGACTATTCTAGCTGCAAATGTCTGTTTTTTGGTGCAATATCTACATAGGTGTATAGAGGCCCATTTCCAGCAACTATCACTCCAGTGCTCTAATGGTACAATGTGTTTGCTCATTGGCTCAGAAGGCTAATTGATGATTAGAAAACCCTTGTGCAATCATGTTCACACATCTGAAAACAGTTTAGCTCGTTGCAGAAGCTACAAAACTGACCTTCCTTTGAGCAGATTGAGTTTCTGGATCATCACATTTGTGGGGTCAATTAAACGCTCAAAATGGCCAGAAAAAGAGAACTTTCATCTGAAACTCGACAGTCTATTCTTGTTCTTAGAAATGAAGGCTATTCCACAAAATTGTTTGGTTGACCCCAAACTTTTGAACGGTTGTGTATATACGTACTTTCCGTGGCGGGCCGTGCGTTTTTCACCTAGGCCTTCAGTGATGCCCTACTTAGTCCAACTTCACCTCTCAAAATACCATAATTGATGTCACCACATGTACATGGCTGGAGCTACTATACAGAAACACACTTACACACTACTGGACATTGAATCCCTTCAACAGTGTACAAAATGGTCTATTTTCCGGCGCATTTAACATTCAATAAACCCGCATCAGCAATTAAAACATATACTTACGTGGTACTGTCAAAATTAAAAGAATTGTATAAAACAAATGAAACATAAAAAAATAAAAAAATAAAATATTTGAACTCACAATTTGTCGCATCCATCCAATGCCGTATAAGCCAGTGGTGCCGTCGTAGTCGTTTGATTCGTGTGAAAGTGGCGAAATGGTTTCCCCGCTGGTGTTGTGCCAAAATGTGATTGCCTGCCAAAATGTATTTCCTTCACGGGAGCGCGCACCGCTCGCTAAACCTGCATTGCTTGGCTTCGTCTGTCCACAGCGGATTACTAGGTGTAGGACAAACACTTTATCTTTGTGGTTATTGTACCCATGAGTTTTCTGTGGCTTTCTATGGCTCGTATGGCTTCGGTGCCACTTCCTGTTTTCGCAACTTGTGATTGGATACTCACTTGGGAGTCCCAAGTGAGTAAATGTCAGGGCCAGCTAGAAGGCCTTACTGACAACAACTCATGATCTGATTGGCTATTGCAACTGTCTATCAACTGTATGTGCCCGTTCACTTACAGTGCACAGACGCCCGCATTGTTGATTCTGAAGGACCCGGGCAGATTTGGTACTGCATGGCAACATAAGCTAGTTGAATTGCATAAAAACTCTAATCTAAAAACAAAAGCATTGGAAGGAGCATAATAAGACATGAAGAGAATATGGATACTTTGAGATATTTAGGGAAAATATATTAAAAATTATTTTTATCTTTAATTATGATCATGATTTCTGGTTATGTTAGGCCAGCAGAGAAGTCCTTGCTGGCCATGACGGCACACCACTGCGTACTTTACACCAAGTACTATATATCAACATCTGTTTATTTCTCTTAAAATGAACACTATAGATTGGACCAGTGTTTTTCAACCACTGTGCAGTCTGGTGTGCTGTGGGAGATTATGTAATTTCACCTAATTGGGTTAAAAATATTTTTTGCAAACCAGTAATCATAATCCACAAATGTGCCGTTGTTGAGTATCTGTGCTGTTTAGAGCTCGGCAGAGTAACCATGTAATACTCTTCCATATCAGTAGGTGGCAGCAGGTAGCTAATTGCTTTGTAGATGTTTGTCGTGATAACAATATGCAGACGACAGCGGGAGGCAGCGTGCAGGTATAAAGGTATCTAACGCTTACACCAAAAATAAACAAAAGGCGAGTGCCGCTAAGAACAGCCATTGAATCTTAGGGATGGCTATGCAAAATGAAACTAAAACTGAACTGGCTGCAAAGTAAACAAAAACAGAATGCTGGACGACAGCAAAGACTTACAGCGTGTGGAGCTGACGGCGTCCACAAAGTACATCCGTACATGACATGACAATCAACAATGTCCCCACAAAGCAGGATAGCGTCCGCACAACTTAAATAGTCTTGATTGCGAAAACAAAGCAGGTGCGGGAAATAGCGTTCAAGGAAGACATGAAACTGCTGCAGGAAAATACCAACAAAACAGGAAAAGCCACCAAAAATAGGAGCGCAAGACAAGAGCTAAAACACTACACACAGGAAAACACCAAAAACTTCAAAACAAGTTACGACGTGATGTGACAGGTCGTGACAGCACACCTACTTTGAGACAAGAGCTATAGTGATGCATGGTTGGTTGTGGTTTGAATTCATATCCAACAATTGCGAGAACGACTTTTTATTGTCAATATCGGCTGCTGAGTTTCATTTGTTTATGTTTTCTGCTGGTGGTGTGCCTCGGGATTTTTTCAATGAAAAAAATGTGCCTTGGCTCAGAAAAGGTTGAAAAACACTGGATTGGACTGATTGTCGCCTTGCGGGAAATATCTCACAAATCAGATCCGACTACCAAAATCCTGGGACTAAGACTAGCCTAGTGCTGCGATAATTTGACCACCATGAAGGTCGTCATCCTTTCGGAGCAAAGCCTTCTGAAAGCAGCATTCTTTAGGTTGTGATGGACAAAGACTGATCTCATTATTTCATTAACTTATTAGTAGAAGTTATCTTCCACTTATGCCACAGTGCGGCAAAAGCAAAGGCCTGCGATAATTTATTTAGAGAAAAAGAAAGAAAGAAAGAAAGTGAAAGGGGAAGAGGAGAAAGGAGTAATTTGATTGTCCACCACCAGCTCCATATGGTTCTGTGGCTTTTTGAGTCGGCCTGGCTGGCTTTCTTGTTTTCTGATGACAAACTTCCTTATCCTCCCTTGCATCCAACTCTCACCCGCCCCGCCTGAACACCCCGAATCCGCTGAGGGGAATAATAGGCGAGGCAAACAATGCTGGTGTGTGGGGGTGTCAAGTGACCCGCAGAAAACACTATCAAACAAGACTGGGACTCTAAGGGCTCCACAATGGAGCGGGCCTGCTCTTTTCTGTGCTGTGCCGCTGGTCGGGAAAGATAAGGGAATTCCTCAATACAGCATAAAGAGAAAAAAAAGTAGAATTCTGCTTTTGAGGGATTCAAACTGCCCCAATAGATCACGTCTTGTGTGTTTAAAAAGGCCGAATTAAATAAAGCGGCACTTTGTCCGACAAGTTAGCCTTGTTTGTGTTGATCCGCGCCGCCATTGTGAGCGGCGGTTTGATGGCGCTCTATGCAGATGAAGGTGAAATGAGCAAAGGCCCCTTAAACTAAATTGTCATGCGCAGATCTAACGCGATTTATTCAACATGTAGCACAGCAGCTGCCTGCTTCTGTCGAGCTTTCACACACAGCCTGAACACCTTATCAGTTTGCTCATCTCATTTTGTTTGACACATGCTATGGTTACGCTAGTGAGTGTGTCATGTGAAAGTCAAACAGGAGTTAGCCTGGAGATGCTTGAAGGAGATAATAAAGTCACATACATGACATATTCATATGGACCATCCTCAACAACAAACTGTCAAACACATTTGCATTATTATAAAAGAGCAAGGCAAGTTTATTTATGTAACACAATTTGTACACACGGCAATTCAAAGTGCTTTACAGACAATTACAAGACGGCAAAAAATAATCATCATCCAAATTAAAATCAAAAACTCCAGGTCAGGGGTGTCAGGTTTTATCCGGTTTGCTAAGTATAAAAATGAGCCGAAATTTTTGAATTGAAAGAAACTGATGTTCCAAATGTGTCCACTAGATGTCGCAATAGCAATTATTTGTATCTTTGTAGATTATGCTACATCCATCCATCCATCCATCCATCGTCTACCGCTTTTCCCTTTCGAGGTCACAGGGGGTGCTGGAACCTATCTCAGCTGCATTCAAGCGGTAGGCGGGATACACCCTGGACAAGTCGCATTATGCTACATAGGTAAAAAAATCAAAAATAAACCACATGATGTTAGTGCACCAGTCGGGGAAAATGAGCAAACTACATAAATAGCATCCTGTAATTTGATTTTGGTATTATTTTGTTTATGTTGATGGATTGAAAATTAACACCAATGAGTTGACTGATGAATATTACACATAATTTATTCAGAAAGTATAAATAACGACAAATAAAGATAGAATACTATTAACCGCAACATGTAAGTGTAAAAAAAAAAAAAAACATTATGATTTGTAAATTTTCAGAATGTGCTTGTTCTAGTTTTAAACAAAGAAAACATTTTGAAGTTATCGTGTCGTGATTTTACCAGTCTGGCACACTTGGGAGTAGATTTGTCTCCGTGTGGCCCCCGATCTAAAATGAGTTTGACACCCCTGTTCTAGGTAGAATACTTTCAGTTGTCATATGCAAAATTTAATAAAAGTGTTTTTCGGCTAGGATTTGAACATTGCCAACGTTGAGGCCTGTGTCACAGATTCAGGAAGTCTATTACAGATATTAGGAGCATAAACTTGAAATCAGGTTTTGTCCTGATTCTGGTCACCAGCAGGAGACCACTCCCTGAGGTTCTCAGAGCCTCAGATAGTTCTATTATACTGTATGTCTTAGATGTACTTTAGCACAAGAGCGTGAAACGAGTTGTACTCAAGCAAAGCTGTTTTGAACTCTGTTCTCCGAGCAACAGGAACCCAGAGCAGTGACATAAGTATTGAACTAATATGGTCATATATCCTGGTTCTAATCAGGACTCACGCAGCAGCATTCTGGATGAACTACAGTTGCTTTACAGCTAGTTTAGAGAGCCGAGTGAGAAGGTATTTACAGTTGTCTAATCTGTTGGAGAAAAAAAGGCATGGATTAGTCTTTTTAAGTCTCATTTGGACATTATTCCTTTGATTTTGGCAATGTTTTTCAGCTACTTATGTTATTGACTTAATGTGTCTGTTATAGTTCAAGTCTGAGTCCATTATTGGCCCTAGATTTCCAACATGATTATTAGGTTCCAGGGCGAGGGACTAATAATAGTTCCTCTTTGCTTCTGTGGGCCACAGACAATTAATTTAGTATTTTCTGAGTTTAGCTGAAGAAAATTGTTTTGCATCCGCACACTGATCTGTTCCAAGCAGCGACAAAGTGAATCAACAGACCGACGTTCACCTGCCATTAGTAACACGTAGATCTGAGTGTCATCTGCATAAATGTGGTTGGAAATATTGAAGCTGCGTATTAGCTGGCCTAGAGGCAGCATGTACAAGTTGAACAATAGGGGTCCCAGAATGGAGCCCTGAGGAACCCCACAGGTCATAGCCATTTGGTCAGAGTCACAGTTACCAATTTCATCAGTCGTAAAAGTATGTCCAGTGATCAAGACAGGACTTGAGCTAGTTAAGAGCAGAACCAGATATACCCAGCCAGTCTTCTAACTTTTCTAATAAGATAGTATGGTCAACTGTGTCAAAGGCAGCGCTTAGGTGCAGCAGAACCAAGACTGACACTTTTCCTGCGTCTGTGTTCAGGCAGATATACTTTGTCACCTTGATCAGAGCAGTTTCAGTGCTGTGGTGGGGCCTCAAACACATTGTTCAACAAGAGAAAGTCACTAAACTGTTGGTTTACAAAATTTTCCGGTACTTGGCCCAAAAATGTCAGGTTTGATACGGTCCAATAGTTGTTCAGTTCCTCTTTAAATAGGGCTTATTGACAGCATATTTTAGGGCCTTTGCAATATCCCAGTCAGGAGTAAGGTGTTAACGAGAGTGAATTGTGGTAACAAACTAAATATAGTGGGTAACTCATCAAGGCAGCATATTGATGGACTCAGACTGTGGATGATCTCTTTGACGGTTTTGTCAGTGAAAAGGGCCAGCTCGAGTTGACACTGCCAGCCCGTCTCGGTGCACCGCACTAAGGGAAATCACACAAGAAAACCCTGTACACTGCGGGAAATATGAGTAAACTGATCGAAAAACGACTTGATAAATCCATCCATTAAAGGCCTACTGAAATGAATTTTTTTTATTTAAACGGGGATAGCAGATCCATTCTATGTGTCATACTTGATCATTGTGCGATATTGCCATATTTTTGCTGAAAGGATTTAGTATAGAACAGGGGTCTCAAACACGCGGCCCGCGGGCCAATTGTGGCCCGGGAGACGTTATTTTGCGGCCCCCACCTTAATATGAAAGTTTAATGTTAGTGCGGCCCGCGAGTTTTAAATGAATGGCGCTTGACAGCGTTGTGTGCGGAGCTGAAGAAATCTACCAATCACGTTGTGGTATGAGGCTCTCGACAATATCGAGGGCGTGCCGTGATGGCACTGTCATCAGTGTCCTCTAGAATCTGTCAGCGCATCATCTTTTTCTCCATACTAACAGCGTGCCAGCCCAGACACATGTTGTATGAGGCTTCTAGAGACACACACAGGTTATTGCAAGACATACTTGAGGAACAGCCATACATTTCACACTGAGGGTGGTCATATTTTATTTTATTTATATTTTAACACTGTTACAAATATGCGCCACACTGTGAACCCACACCAAACAAGAATGACAAACACATTTCGGGAGAACATCCGCACCTAAACACAACATAAACACAACAGAACAAATACCCAGAATCCTTTGCAGCCCTAACTCTTCCGGGCTACAAAAACACCCCCGCTACCCCTAACCCCGCCCAACTCAACCCCCCCCCATCTCCCGAATTCGGAGGTCTCAAGGTTGGCAAGTATGCATTGATGTCACTTGCGTAATGCAAGCAGAGAAACATTTTGCCGCTTTTCTATGACACACGCTCTTCCTTCCTCCCTCCCTGCCTCCCTCCCTCGCCCGCCTGCTCGCTCCCGCCCCCGTTGTAAACAGTCCGGGCGGGGAAGACGAGCACTCCGCCGAAGGAGCGAGCGACAATACAAAAGTGTGGTGCACTGGACCCCAGCGCTGATACAGACGTGGTGATGTTAACCCGTTCGGGGCTAATTGTGCTACCGTAACTGTAAACTCCACCCCCCACCCTCCTCCCGTTGGCTCCAGACAGAGACGATTTTTGATGCAATATTTCTTTCACAGGGGCACCCCGACGTGTCTTATTTCATTTCATTTCATTTTTATTTATCTCCTTCATTGATGTGCATCTTTGATCGATAGACAATTATACCTCAATTTTTAAATTATACATTTACACACCAATGCCTGAGAAGGAGCAGGATGAAGAAAAATCTTATATTTTTCTGCCCCCTTCAACATAGTACGTAGTCTTACTTAATGATATCATATAAACAAACAATTACATCCAAATATAACGAAAACAAACAAAAAAACACAAGAAGTGCAAAACTTCATGATGTACAAAAAGAACAAAAAAAACAAAATAAGTAGTATACACCTCACAGGATGATACAAAACAAATACAAAACTAGGCAAAAAATAAGTAAAATAATAAATATAAAGCAAAATGTAAACACTTATGGCTGTCCATATGATCTCATTGTTCTGTCCTTATATATTTTTTCAATTGGAATATATTTTTACAATCTTTTATCTCTTGTAAAGAGAATTCCATAGTTTAACCCCCACCACTGATATACACATTTGTTTTAAAGTTGTCCTTGAATACTGATGTTTGAAATGACCTTTTCTTCTATGCTCTTCATTCTCAGAAGTGATGACAAACATTTTTTGTAAATTTGCTGGTAATGTTTTACTTTTAGCCTTAAACATGACACATAATGTCTGTAACTTTACTAGCTCCTGTAGTTTCAATAAACCCGAATTAATAAATAATATGTTAGTGTGTTTTAAGTAATCTACTTTATGAATAATCCTTATAGCTCTTTTCTGTAGTTGATACAGAGAAAGTTGCGTTGCACAAGGAATACAATTTGAAACGTCATTATACAACTAGACATGCTGAGGAGTATGCAAAATACTAGGGGAGTGAACCGGGTTGCAAATTTTAAAACCAGTCTACTGAGGCAACAAGATTTCGTCAAGAATTGAAATGACCTTTTCTTCTATGCTCTTCATTCTCAGAAGTGATGACAAACATTTTTTGTAAATTTGCTGGTAATGTTTTACTTTTAGCCTTAAACATGACACATAATGTCTGTAACTTTACTAGCTCCTGTAGTTTCAATAAACCAGAATTAATAAATAATATGTTAGTGTGTTTTAAGTAATCTACTTTATGAATAATCCTTATAGCTCTTTTCTGTAGTTGATACAGAGAAAGTTGCGTTGCACAAGGAATACAATTTGAAACGTCATTATACAACTAGACATGCTGAGGAGTATGCAAAATACTAGGGGAGTGAACCGGGTTGCAAATTTTAAAACCAGTCTACTGAGGCAACAAGATTTCGTCAAGAAAGCAAGCGAAAAGAGCGATGCAGCAGTCAAAGCTAGCTACATGGTGAGTGAGATGGTTGCTAGGGCGGGAAAGCCATTCAAAGGAGGTGAATTCATTAAAAAGTGCATGTTAGATTTTTTTTAAGAAATCTTTTCTTGCGGCCCAGCCTCACCCAGTTTCTGCATCCAGTGGCCCCCAGGTAAATTGAGTTTGAGACCCCTGGTATAGAACAACGTCGATAAAGTTCGCAACTTTTGGTCTCTGATAAAAAAAAACCTTGCCCCTACCGGAAGTAAATTAAATGATAAATGGGTTATACTTGTATAGCGCTTTTCTACCTTCAAGGTACTCAAAGCACTTTGACAGTATTTCCACATTTACCCATTCACACACACATTAACACACTGATGAGCGTGACGTTGTCAGTTGTTCACTCCCTCATATTTTCCTATTGTTTTCAACGCAGCTCGAGCTATTCGGACCATTACCCCATTCATTTGAGAGAGGATGAAAGATTCGTGGACGAGGAACGTTAGAGTGACGGACTAGAATGCAGTGAAATACATATTTTTTTTCGCTCTGACCGTAACTTAGGTACAAGCTGGCTCATTGGATTCCACACTCTCTCCTTTTTCTATTGTGGATCACGGATTTGTATTTTAAACCACCTCGGATACTATATCCTCTTGAAAATGAGAGTCGAGAACGCAAAATGGACATTCAGTGCCTTTTATCTCCACGACAATACATCGACGAAGCTCATGCTAATTAGCATGAGCTAACATGATAGCATCTGTCTCAAATGCAGATAGAAACAAAATAAATAAATCCCTGACTGGAAGGATAGACAGAAGATCAACAATACTATTAAACCATGTACATGTAACTACACAGTTAATAGATCTCAGCCTGGCAAAGCTTAACAATGCTGTTGCTAACGACGCTAAGGCTGATTTAGCAACTTAGCAACCGGACCTCACAGAGTTATGATAAAAACATTAGCGCTCCACCTACGCCAGCCAGCCATCATCTGCCCAGCTCATCAACACCCGTGCTCACCTGCGTTCCAGCGATCGACGGCGCGACGATGGACTTCACCCGATCATCCGTGCGGTGGCCGGTTAGCTTGTACACAGAGTGCTTGGTGTACTCTGTGTAACATATTTTAAGTAATGTGCACCCCTGAGTAAAATAGAGATTGCAATCCTTTTAGCAGAGATGGGACCAAGTCATTGCTTTGCAAGTCACAAGTAAGTCTCAAGTCTTTGCCCTCAAGTCCCGAGTCAAGACACGCCCAAGTCCCGAGTCAAGTCCAAAGTCAAGACTAGAAAGTCTCGAGTCAAGTCCCAAGTCCTGCATTTTGAGTTTCGAGTCCTTTCAAGTCCTTTTAACCACAGACTAATATTTTTACACAGATTGTGTATGCTTTTAAAACGCTGTATTTATTTATTAAAACAAGTGCATTTGAAATTGCAGGGAAAAAAATGGTGCTGACATTGCAATTCATAATAGCACTATTAACCAGTCATTTTAATAGTTTAAACAATTTTAAACATATAACTCATTCCTTTAGAGAATAAACACAATTGCAAAAACAAACATTAACATACTATTGGTTGTATTTTATGAAAATAACATTACCACAAAGTTGAGAAGGAGCAAAGATCTTCAATATTTGTATGTGAGAATCACAAATAAATCTTCTGGGGGAGGATGACACCCCTACAGGGGTTTGGTTTACAAACTTTCAGCCCCACCTAAAACAAAATTCCCCAGCCACCACTGATTATGATGCATTCTCATTTTAGGCAAAGTATAAGACAATACTTTCTTAACAGTATAATTGTAACCAGGAATAAGTCTTCAAGTAACAATATTCAAATACTAACATTGTTGGGTAAGACAGCATTTGGTTTTATTCTGAATCCAGTGAAACAGATTGGTGGTTTTAGCTGATATAAAGACTTTCAGGTGTTTATATATGTTTAAGTATTTGGCAGACGCTTTTATCCAAAGCGACATACATAAAAAATAGATATAAAACAATCACTGTAAACATTATCATTTAAGGGAAGAATGTAATACAAAATATCAATACAAAGTGTCAAGACAGAATAAACTCTCTGCTGCTGCAGCAACAGAGTTACAGTCTATAGGTCCCTAAAATATATAGATATCTAATGTACATACATTATTAATACATTAATTATATATATTATATATATATATATATATATATATATATATATATATATATATATATATATATATATATATATATATATATATATATATATATATATATATATATATATATATATATATATATATATATATATATATATATATATATATATATATATATATATATATATATATATATATATATATATATATATATTATTAATTATTATTAATATTATGTATATTAATTATGTATATATTAATTATTAATTATATTATGTAATTATATATGTATATATAATTACATTAATACATTGTTTATGTAGGATATACGCATGTATATATAATCTAATCATATTGTTTCTTCAATTTATAAATAGCTGACCGTTTTCTTCCCCCTTCTCTGGGATTATATTCCCAGTTTTGATCTCGGACGTCTGGTCATTTATAGCGTATGAGAATATTATATTACTGTTAAGCAAACTATGAATAATAAAAACGCCAAAACATGTGTCCGTTATCATAGCTACACGTATGACAAAAAAAACGCGTGAAAATCAGTGGTATTCAGTGAGGTAAGATGAATTAAATTTGCTGACAGTTCATTGCTCCTGCCAAATGAATTGCACTGAGTGGAGTGGATCACCACTCCAAGATGGCGGCTCCGCGTCTCGTCTGCGCCAGTAGGCAGTAGCGCTC
Organism: Entelurus aequoreus; assembly: GCF_033978785.1. Classification (NCBI taxonomy): domain Eukaryota; kingdom Metazoa; phylum Chordata; class Actinopteri; order Syngnathiformes; family Syngnathidae; genus Entelurus; species Entelurus aequoreus. The sequence goes on along the minus strand of NC_084754.1, from coordinate 17,805,536 downwards.
AATGCTGCGTACCATTATAAGATGTCTATGGTTATAACGTTAGCAGTGAGTTTACAGCCTCACTGATTTAACTACACAGCAAATAAAAGTCATGTTACTTAGCCAATAAACGTTATCTTACATTCAAAACTTACCCTTCTTTGTGCAACTTCAAATGTCGAACGAAGTTGGAAGTTGTTGCGTCTCCGTCTGTAATATTCGAACTGCGTGATTTGCATACGGCAATTCGTTTTTTGTTGACCAAGTCGTAGTTTTTATACCCGAACGAAACCAACTTTGGCATAATTGTTTCTCACTGCCGCATTGTTTGACGACTCATGTTCGGTGGTTGTCCTGCAATTGGATTGGATGAGAGCTGTGGGATGAAAACAACGTAGATTTAATTTGATTGGCTGTTGTACTGAGAGCACACACGCTGACAAGCAGCACACACGCTTATAGACACAGACGTATAAAATGAAAGATACGGAGCGCTCCCAAATAACTTTTTATGGTTTGGGTTTTGGGGAAAGTAGCAAGTCATGTCAAGTCAAAAGGCTCAAGTCCAAGTGAAGTCACAAGTCATTGATGTTAAAGTCTTAGTCGAGTTGCATGTCTCTTTACATTTTGTCAAGTCGAGTCTAAAGTCATCAAATTCATGACTCGAGTCTGACTCGAGTCCAAGTCATGTGACTCGAGTCCACACCTCTGCCTTTTAGTGAGTGTATGTATAGGCAGAATATATGCTGACTATCAGATCACCCACAATACTGGGAGGGGATACAATTATAATCATTTAGCACTCTCAATGTGATTTATCAAGACTGCACTTCTAGGAAGTTTGGAATGTAAGCGCAAACTAGCACAGTTACGCACAAATGGATTGTGCCGGGGTCAGATAGAGGCCATCAGTGCAAAATGACAGACGGCGAAGACAGAGAATCATATGTGCTCATGTCAACAAGTGTCATATTTCTGTCAGAAATTGCTGTCCAGTAATTCCGTCTTTAAGCTGATTAATGCCTTTAGCAGGGGTTTTTTCCACCACATATATTTTTTACATTAAAGATGATCACACCGATACAATCTGCATCAGTATATGCTAAACTATTTAAAAAACATTGTAATCCTAGTTTTGTGTTATATGTAATAGAGCCAATAGTCGTTCATGATATATTTAATATACCTTATTATTATTGAGTTCATTTAATTTTCAGAACATTTCGAATGGCATCCCTGATTTAAGGGCTGAGGTGGAGACAGCAGAAATCAAAAATAGTTTAAAAAAAATTTCTATATGAACAAAACTTATTGCAAAATGCATTTTCTGGAACCTGTATCACTCAAATACTCAGTGGCCTAGTGGTTAGAGTGTCCGCCCTGAGATCGGTAGGTTGTGAGTTCAAACCCCGGCCGAGTCATACCAAAGACTATAAAAATGGGACCCATTACCTCCCTGCTTGGCACTCAGCATCAAGGGTTGGAATTGGGAGTTGAATCACCAAAAATGATTCCCGGGCGCGGCACCGCTGCTGCCCACTGCTCCCCTCACCTCCCAGGGGGTGTTCAAGGGGATGGGTCAGATGCAGAGGACAAATTTCACCACACCTAGTGTGTGTGTGACAATCATTGGTACTTTAACTTGAACTTTAACAAATGCAGATCGTTTCATTTGGTTTGTTAAAAAAAAAAAAAAAGATTCCAATGTAGATTGCACTGGAGGAGAATCTACATTCCCCATAAATGTGGCACAGATTACAGTTGTGTGCTGCATGTTGCAAAACACCACGGGTTGGAGGAGCATGACACCATAAATGGGGAGAGAAATGAGTGTCTCCATGGTGACAGCCTCGAGTAAACACAAAATCCTCATTTTAGGGCGGTCTGCACCACTTTTGCTCTCGTTATCAATTGCACACACAGTCTTTTAATGTCATTCGCAACACGCCCACTAACAGTACACACAATGTTATAGTTTGCACACAGTTTAGGACGTGCTATTTGGATCTTAGTAGATCAGGCCCGACTATTTTGTTTTGTGTTAATATTTTGGAGTTAAAACAATGAATGCCACTATTTGATGGAATTAATCTAATCACATTCCTTACCCATCGTGCATCCATGGATGATGAGTGTACTAAACACATATGCAGTGTTTCTGAGATGAAGCCTCACTGCTGCCTGGTTTTAATGATATCCTCTCAAACGCAAAACTCATACCAGCCCACGTCTGACATCCAGCTCAACATAAGCACAAGTTTGCACCATGCATCCCCTTTGACGTAGAAGATGGCATGGGAGGGAGCCAAAATAAAAGACCGTTCAGACATTTCTGTCTGCATAAAACCAAACTGAGCGCTTATCTCAACGCTTGGGCCAGAAGGGGCTTTACTTTGGACAGGGCTGCTCAAATATGCGTTATTTGCACAGCATACAACTTCCCAGTCACTACGGATTAGGCAAACAATACAGCTCCCCCCCCCCCTATTTCTGCCCCCTTTGCCAAAAAAAAAAAAAAGAAAAAATAGAAAGAAAGAAAACCTCCACCCAAATTAGTCTTTCTTTGGCCAGTTATAAAGACCTGAGTATGAATGAAGGCCTCTGTTAGTGGAGAGATGATAACACACGCTCACTCACAGCGAGGGGGAATTGCTCTGGCTTTCTGCACCATCTCATTGGCAACATGATTGGTCTCACTCCTCATTGGCTGCGGCTAGGCCATCACCATGGGGGGAGCTTTACACCTGTCTCACCATTCTCCTCGCATTGTGTGGAGCTGTGCAAGAACACACTACAATAACACTCACTGGTCACAACATTAGCTTTTTATTATTATTATGTAGTAGTAGTATTTTTCAATGGTAAAAAAAACTGCATTTATGAGTGTGCAGATGCCTTGTGTGATTCAATTATGTTTGTAAATTGCAACCGCACTATTGAACATTTTATGACATCAAAACATGACAAAGTGTCAATCAATATATATGTAATAGTTTGTCCATTTGTTGTTTGGATAACGCATTAACGACTCAGAAACTTACCTTTTTCACAAATACTGTACATACTTTGATGAGCTGCTTTTTTTTTTGAACGAAAGAAACTGCTGTTCTAAATGTGTCCACTGAATGTCACAATAGCAATTTTGTTAGGCAAGTAAACGGTTTATACCGGGGCCAAGCAAGAGGTACACAGTAAAGGGAGACTGTGGCTCCTCCTCCTCGACCCACATGAAACTTAAAACCTGCCGTTTTATGTCTTCTCTGTCATTCGGCACCCTCGTTGCCCCAAATGTCTCGGTCAAACACGAGAAAAGTGAACTTAACTCTTTTGAATAGTTTTTACCGTTTCTTACGGTTTATTGAGTTAGCTCTGGATAGATACGTTTGATACATAGAAGAGTTTACAAGTTGTGTTTTTTGTTCAATCCCAGAAAGACTGTGATTTCAAGTTTAATCCTGGCTTTGTAGATACACTGAGACAAAGTCTAAGCTCATTGTGTGTTTGAAACTGCACCAATTTCCTCAGAATTTTCCAACAAATTTGAAGTGTTTTGTCCAGAAAATTATTTGTGATTTGTACGTTTTCAGAATGTGCTTGTTCTATTTGTGGCCAAAGTAAAACAAAGAAAACAACCTGAAGTTGTCTTTATTTTTAAGTAGTCATGCAATGATTTTACCATTCCGGCCACTTGGGAATAGATTGTCCTCCATGCGGCCCCTGAGCTAAAATTACTTTGACAACCCTGCTGTAGATGTAAGTATCAAGGGGGTATCATGTTGGTGCTAAGGAATTAAGACTTGTGTATGAATGGGTGTGCGTGTCTAAATTAGTGCACGATCACAATGAGATACTGAGAATGTTTAATTAAATCTCAGAACAGACTGTGGCTGCGTATGATGGTCCTTCAGCTGAAAGGAAGGATTAACAAGAAACAAGGACAGGCCTTCAGGTACGGAATGCTCATTACTGCAAGAGAGGAGAATAATGAATAAAGCAAAACATGTTTTAGACCAACAATCACTTCATATTCTTTACTGCTCGCTAGTGCTACCATATCTGAGTTATTGTGTAGAAATATTGGGAAACAACTACAAATGTGTGCTTCATTCACTAACGGTGTTCCAAAAAAGATAAATTAGAATGATACATAATGTTGGATATAGAAAACATACTAACACTTTATTTATTCAATCACAAATATTGAAATTCAACGATTTGGTGCATTTGCAAACAACTAAAATTATGTACAAAGCAAACTATAACCTGCTACCCAAGAATGTACAACAATTATTCTCAACAGAAGAGGAGAAATATAACCTTAGAGGAAAATCTAATTTAAAACATTTGTATACTCGTACAACACTTAAAACCTTTAGCATATCTATATGTGGAATTTAATTATGGAATGGATTAACCAAAGAAATCTAACAAAGCACCAATATGATTCAGTTTAAGAGACTGTTCAAACTACAGGTGTTCACAAAGTACACAGAACAAGAATTATGATGAATATCTTGAACCCTTTGTTTTTTGTTGTTTTTTTTTTAAATTGAGACACATATTATTTATGTATTTAATATTTGTCCATAGTGGGGCCAGACAAGTCAGCAGCGCAGAGACGTCCCCAACTGATGCACAGATGAGTGGTCCACCCTGGACCCAGACTTTGAACAGCTAGCGAATCACCTGTGGTCACCTGATAACCTCTCCACGCAGGAGAGGGGGACAGAGCAAAAAGAGATGGCAGATCAACTGGTCTAAAAAGGTGGTCTATTTAAAGGCTAGAGTATACAAATTAGTTTTAATGATGGGATTTAAATGCTTCTACTGAGGTAGCATCTCTATCCGTTACCGGTAGGACATTCCAGAGTACTGGAGCCCGAATAGAAAACGCTCTATAGCCTGCAGACTTTTTTTGTGCTCTGGGAATCACTAATAAGCCGGAGTTCTTAGAACGCAGATTTCTTGCCAGGACATATGGTACAATACAGTCAACAGAAGAAAAACCTTAAAGTCGCGTCTTTAGTGCACAGGAAGCCAGTGCAGGTGAGCCAGTATAGGCGTAATATGATCAAACTTTCTTGTTCTTGTCAAAAATCTAGCAGTCGCATTTTGTACCAACTGTAGTTTTTGAATGCTAGACATAGGGAGGCCCGAAAATAACACGTTACAGTAATCGAGACAAGACGTAACGAACGCATGAATAATGATCTCAGCGTCGCTAGTGGACAAAATGGAACTAAAACTATGAACAGCCCGATGTAGCCGTCGCGCCAAAGATTTGTGCTCTTCAGCACGGAAATGCAGACCAACTCTCTTCGGGAGGTCTGAGTGACAGAGTTCGAGCCCTCTGAGCCGCCGGCCATGTTGCATTATAGCCAACACAACTGTGTTCAGTGTCAACAGCTCGCACACAGGGGACTCACAGGGGGCAGTTTGCTCAGACTCCAGCCCGAAGTCCGTATCCTCACACATCCTGTTGGCCGAGCCGCTGCAACTGGCGAATACGCGCACACAAACAACACTTCATTACACTTCTTCTAAGTGGAAACACCGCTGACAGGGAAAGACCAATACAACTTAAAACAAATATGTAGGCGTTACTTGGTTTAGTACCCACACGTTGACTCTGTGAGGTGCAAGTGTTACACAAACACAAAGCTTGTTAACGGACTAATTCAGGAATCAAATGCGATGGCTGTGAGTGTGTGAAAGTATGTTTGAGTGAGAGCAACATTCTTTCTCAGACAAAGTGCAGCATCAACAAGCAGGGATAATTTGATTAAGTGGCAGCTTTTCTGTTTCTGCTCTTAGTCAAGTAAAATAAATATAGCTCCATTCACAGGTTAATCCCTCTTTCAGTAATGGATGGAATGTCAATGGTGGAGTCCTCTACATGGAATAGACAACAGGGATTAAAGTGAGACGCTTTGCTTCATCCAGACAGAAAAGTGAAGTCGTGTTTTGTGTCTCTTAGCTTTCAAACAGGTCGTAAAACAATCTCTTACTGCTAAAGGGAAAACTTGAATACACAAAAAGTCTAATATTGTTGTCATTATCAGTCCCTTTAGGATTCTGCAAACTTTTTTTGTTGTCGTGATTGTTAGGGCCTAAAATGTCTGATGCCGATATTAATTTACAGTAAAAGTGACATATTGGTGCCAACATTTAGAATAATGCTATTAAAAACAAGTAAATAAAAACAAACACAAAGTGCAGGGAGTTCCTTGGCTCAGTAGTGCTCTTATAAAGGTGAATAAAACATTGAATAAATAGCTCCCTGAAGTTTTGTATCACTGAAATGATTTGCATTCCTTAATAACTTCAACAATGATTTATGAAATTAGGTAGGTAGGTAGGTAGGTCTTTATTGTCATTGCACAAGTGCAACAAAACTTTTTTTTTCAGCACAAACCCGTTCAAGATTAGACAAACAAACAGTGTACAGGGTTACAGAACAGTAACGCTGATGGGTCGCCACAAGGCACCCCGTAAAAGATGGGAAAAAGGGCAAGCAACAACTCCAAAAGCCCAAAAATGGGAAAACACAGAAACCTTGGGATGAGGCCGCAGATGTGGGGACCCCCCCTACTGGGTGACCGGCTTCAGTGGATACCAAGTGGGTACAGTTATTGAATTATTCATGATAATGTGAGAGTCCAGTCCATTGGGAGGCGCGGTGGTTAGCGCTCGTTCTGGGCTCGAGGTTTTTCTCCGGAGTTTGCATGTTCTCCCTGTGACTGTATGGTTTCTCTCCAGGTACTCCCACTAACTCCCACCTCCAAAGATATGCACCTGGGAATAGGCTGATGGGCAACACTAAATTAGCCCTAGTGTGTGAATGTGAGTGTGGTTGCTTGTCTGTCTCTCTGTGTTGGCCAAGTGATGACGTGGCGACTTGTCCAGGGTGTACCCCGCCTTCCACCGGGGTGCAACTGGGACTCCGCAAGGAAATATGCAGACATAATAACAAATGTCTTAAAGGGGAACTGCACTTAAATATACAAACCCCGTTTCCATATGAGTTGGGAAATTGTGTTAGATGTAATTATAAACGGAATACAATGATTTGCAAATCATTTTCAACCCATATTCAGTTGAATATGCTACAAAGATAACATATTTAATGTTCAAACTGATAAAAAAAAAATTTTGTTGCAAATAATCATTAACTTTAGAATTTGATGCCAGCAACACATGACAAAGAAGTTGGGAAAGGTGGCAATAAATACTGATAAAGTTGAGGAATGCTCATCAAACACTTATTTGGAACATCCCACAGGTGAACAGGCAAATTGGGAACAGGTGGGTGCCATGATTGGGTATAAAAGTAGATTCCATGAAATGCTCAGTCATTCACAAACAAGGATGGGGCGAGGGTCACCACTTTTTCAACAATTGCGTGAGCCAATTGTTGAACAGTTTAAGAAAAACCTTTCTCAACCAGCTATTGCAAAGAATTTAGGGATTTCACCATCTACGGTCCGTAATATCATCAAAGGGTTCAGAGAATCTGGGGAAATCACTGCACGTAAGCAGCTAAGCCCGTGACCTTCGATCCCTCAGACTGTACTGCATCAACAAGCGACATCGGTGTGTAAAGGATATCACCACATGGGCTCAGGAACACTTCAGAAACCCACTGTCAGTAACTACAGTTGGTCGCTACATCTGTAAGTGCAAGTTAAAACTCTCCTATGCAAGGCGAAAACCGTTTATCAACAACACCCAGAAACGCTGTCGGCTTTGCTGGGCCTGAGCTCATCTAAGATGGACTGATACAAAGTGGAAAAGTGTTCTGTGGTCTGACGAGTCCACATTTCAAATTATTTTTGGAAACTGTGGACATCGTGTCCTCCGGACTAAAGAGGAAAAGAACCATCCGGATTGTTATAGGCGCAAAGTTGAAAAGCCAGCATCTGTGATGGTATTGGAGTGTATTAGTGCCCAAGACATGGGTAACTTACACATCTGTGAAGGCGTCATTAATGCTGAAAGGTACATATAGGTTTTGGAGCAACATATGTTGCCATCAAAGCAACGTTATAATGGACGCCCCTGCTTATTTCAGCAAGGCAATGCCAAGCCACGTGTTACATCAACGTGGCTTCATAGTAAAAGAGTGCGGGTACTAGACTGGCCTGCCCGTAGTCCAGACGTGTCTCCCATTGAAAATGTGTGGCACATTATGAAGCCTAAAATACCACAACGGAGACCCCCGGACTGTTGAACAACTTAAGCTGTACATCAAGCAAGAATGGGAAAGAATTCCACCTGAGAAGCTTAAAAAATGTGTCTCCTCAGTTCCCAAACCTTTACTGAGTGTTGTTAAAAGGAAAGGCCATGTAACACAGTGGTGAACATGCCCTTTCCCAACTACTTTGGCACGTGTTGCAGCCATGAAATTCTAAGTTAATTATTATTTGCAAAAAAAAAAAAAAGTTTATGAGTTGGAACATCAAATATCTTGTCTTTGTAGTGCATTCAATTGAATATGGGTTGAAAAGGATTTGCAAATCATTGTATTCCATTTATATTTACAGCTAACACAATTTCCCAACTCATATGGAAACAGGGTTTGTAAATACAACTTTAGTCTGGCAGATTCCGAGTGAGGAACATCAACATTAACATTAACATGACAAATGTCTGTCAGACGTTTGCAGCCTCTTTTCGAAATGGTAGTTTCTCAACAGTATTAAAGGGCAGCATGTCTTTGGCGATGTAGTGAACCACACTTTCTGTGAGCACACGTCATTTTGCACTGTTTCTTTTATACTGACTTTGTTCACCAAACGCCTCAGTGAGTGTGGGCGATGCACGTCTTTCATCATTTGGAAATACTGAATCGGGTGTCGTCTTTGATTTTTTTGTTGGCAACATTCTCGCGCAAATTCGTCAAACTGTTTCTTGGTGTTGATATTGTCCTCTTGTTCCACTGGTTTAAAACAAAAGTATTCTCACACTGGAGCGGTGGAATTTGGTTTTGCCATCATTTTGTTCTCTGTATTTCTACCATCGCTAGCTGTGTTTGTCACGGGCTAACTTGTTGCACAGTTTGATGCCAGCAACCTCGCCTCTCATCACAAAGACACTTAATGAACGACAAGATAATTCTCGCTCCTCTTTTCATTTCCATATCGCACAAACGTGCTAAAACCGATGCAAAGAGTGAATGCTCTTGATGCCCGTTAACATGCATCAAGAGTTATCGACGCTGGAAAAATTACGGACTTAATTTTAATTTATCGTTCGGTTAAATGACTTATTTAATATTGGCTCAGGCCTAATCATGGCCTACAGTTTTTGAAACCCAACATTTCAGATTTTAAATTCAAGGTTTTCATAAGTTGTAAGCCATAATCAATCAATTTGTCAATCAAAGTTTATTTATATAGCCCTTAATCACAAGTGTCTCAAAGTGCTGCACAAGCCACAATGTAATCAACAAATTATAATAAACAAAGGCTTGACATATCTCAGTTATCATGTAATGAGTTATAACACATTCTACTACATTTTAAATGATTGTATAATTTCCACATTTTTATTTTGTTAAACTCTACGGAACAATATTTATTTATTTTCTATATTTAAAAAAACAAAAGTTATTTTCTTTGCTACGCATGTGCCTCTTAAGACCTCAATGTAGGCTTTTTAAGGTCCTGTTAACTCTAAACTAAACTAAATTAATGCTAACCCACCTGTTCTTTTTGTTTGTTTTTTCCAAATAAGAATCGATAAGGAAACGACCCGTTAAGCAGATTCAAAAGTGGAATCGGAACCAGAAAAATCATAATAATTCCTATCCCTAATGGTCTACCTGCGGCCAGATGGGATGAGCAGTAAATCACTGTACAGGGGGTGGGACCTGTCCCCAAAGATGGAATCAGTGAGCCGCTACATCTTTTTAATAAACAGAAATCCTGGGTCAGGCTGTGTTTCAGCCAATTTGATGACCTAGCTTGGTGAGTTCCTGCTCTTTAAAGACAGTCTGCCAAACCAGGCCACCATACAGAAAAAAACGACAGACTCAATAAAAGCACGGTAGCACAGCTTCATCATTGATGAGTCGACATGAAAGTGAGACAGTTTTCTTAAGCAGAATAGACACTGGTGTCCCTTCTTAGACACAGCTTCACAATTTTCATCAAAGGTAAGTTTAGTGTCTACTTGTACCCAGATATTAGTAAGATTGTGCAACTTCAAAAGGTCTGACCCCTCGATATATGTGACTTTATGTGGAGGGGCTTGCTTCCTAAAATCAATGAACACATCCTTGGTCTTTTCCATGTTTATTTTCCCGACGGGACTCCTCACACCACTCTATAAAATGGTTGCCAATCAGACCATGACCTGTCTCGCCTGCCTGTAACCTATTCATATTTCATGATGCTTCTCCTTTCAAACCCACGCAGACATATGTTGGAATAAACATAAAAATACAGAGGACAAAACAAAACCCTGTGGCGAACCTGTGGATGAGCAGACTTGGTCAGATAATGCTCCATTAACCCACACTTTCTGTGTCTTATTAGTCAAGAAGTCAGGTACCAACTCACAATACTCTTACCAAGCCAAGCTGATCTATCAGCCTCTTTGCTAAGATGTGGTGCTGCATTGCGTTGAAGTGCAACCCGATTTCCTTAACATGTTTGACAATCTGGTTTAACAGTGTAACTGTAGCGTCCTCGATCCCTCGATTTGGTCTGTATAAAGTTCAAGTACTACTGATAGTCACACACACTAGGTGTAGTGAAATTACTCTCTGCATTTGACCCATCCCCTTGTTCCACCCCTTTGGAAGTCAGGAGAGCAGTGAGCAGCAGCGGTGGCCATGCTCATTTTGGTGATGTAATCCCCAATTCCAACCCTTTATGCTGTGTGCCAAGCACGGAGGTAATGGGTCACATTTTTATAGTCTTTGGTATGACTCGGCCGGGGTTTGAACTCAGGACGGACACTCAAAGCACAAGGCCACTGAGCAGGTCTGTATACAAACAGCATTGGATCTAGTGCCTGCTCTGCTTCTTTCAGGATCTTGTTCTTGGCAAAGGTGGTGGGTTAGCTCGGATGGTAGAGCGATGCCAGCAACTTGAGGGTTCCAGGTCTGATTCCAGCTTCTGCCATCCTAGTCGCGGCCGTTGTGTCTTGGGCAAGACACTCGACCGACCTTGCTCCCAGTAGCACCTACACTGGTGGTAAATTTGCAGGACTCCTTGTAAAAGAGATTCTTAATCATATTGGGACGTCTGGGAAAATAAAGGTTAAAAAAAAATTACAAAAAGCATTTCATAACTATTGATAAGACAGCCACTGGTCTTAGATCATTAAAAGCCTTGCAGCAGCTGACTTAAGGGACAGGGACTACTACCGTACCCTTCCAGTTTGCAGGGACACTATGAACTGGACTCTCACACTATTAACTAGATCTACTCGACGTCCATTGCACCGGTAGCCCGGGGGGCGTGTGTTGTATACACTTTCTTGTGTATATAACACAAGAAAGTGTTATATACAGGCTGCAAGTGCACGCAGTTATGGTCTGCTATGCCCAGCGGGGCCTAAAAGGAAAGATTTGTAGGCATCCTTCACAGAACCATAGCAAAGGTCAGGTGTCCTGTCCCGCCTGGTTGGGCAGGATACATATTGATAAAAGTTCCCAAAAGCCTTTTTAAGAGAAAAAAAGTTAAAATCACCCAAAATAAAATTGGGAGAGTTGGGCAGGATTGACAGTAGTTTTTGGACCACTTTGAAAATAGAATCACCGGCAGAATCAGGTGTATGAACACTGTGAAAAGGACAATGAAACAAAAAGGATTTCAACGTCCTTAGTGCAACTACGTTCTCTGACAGTCACCGTGCTAATGCTGCAGTATCCTTTGTTAACCTAAAGACCTACACTTTCACCCCTGACATTTCCCCGTCACTTCAGCCTGTCCATCCGGAATGGTGCTCTCAAACCATCCACGGCCAGGTCATTGTCTCCGTAAAACACGATCCGGTAAATGCCAGGACCCCACAGTCTTTGATGTCTTTCCGATATCTTAGGTTTCCCTGGAATTTGTCCAGTTTCCCTTCAGAGACGGAATGTTTTGTTTGTTAGCATCATGGAGGGCAGGGGGAATCCCGTCGAGCCTTTGTTTTCTCAGCTGCAATCTGACACTTGACCGTTTGTCCAGCTTCCTCACCCTCACACCCGTCGATCCGCAGGTACGCTTGAAAACGTTCCTCCCTGACAAAGTCTGGTAGCTCCGTGATACCTGTCACACGCATTGTGTATGGCAAGTTCAGCTGCATTAGCTCATTCCTGGTGTACTGCAACCTGCTTTGCCCTTTAGTCCGTTAGATACTTTTGCATGGATCTGTCATTCATAGGTTGAATTTGTGTCAATAGGGGGGTCTGTTTATTGTCACACTTTAAAAATAACTACTTATTAGGCACAATATACGATGAGCGCCAATAATTAACACACAATTTGGTGTAGTAAAAAAAGTATGCCCACTTTTTTCAACTCGTGGAAATATTCACACTGCAGCCACAACAAGGTTAGAGGTTAAACCAGTGTCAATGTATTTTAGTTCATTTCAATCCATATGGTCGATAGAGGACATGGACAGCACGTCTCTTAGCGATTATTCCTGTCTGGTGATAGCAGTACAGCCATGCAGTGTCCTGGGAAGGTTATGCTTATCTCTGTTTATTTAGCTGCGCCCCTTCATCATCATCTGACCTCTGACAGAGCAGCTTGCTACTGAACTTGTACTCAAGTTCAAAGTAGGAGAAATACATCTTACACGACGCAAGCAGGACTTTTTTTTTTTTAAATTAATGACTGGTCTGCACTGCAAATACTGCAATCTGATCAAACATTTGAACTCAAAGTTAAAAAAAAGATACTTGGGGTTTGTTTTCATACAGCGTTAGACCACTCTGATTATTTTATGTAATATACTCTTAAAGGCCTACTGAAACTTACTACTACCGACCACGCAGTCTGATAGTTTATATATCAATGAGGAAATCTTAACATTGCAACACATGCCAATACGGCCGGGTTAACTTATAAAGTGACTTTTAAAACTTCCCGGGAAATATCCGGCTGAAACGTCGCGGTATGATGACGTATGCGCGTGACGAAGTCAGAGTAACGGAAGTTATAGTACCCGTAGAATCCTATACAAAAAGCTCTGTTTTCATTTCATAATTCCACAGTATTTTGGACATCTTTTGCAATTTGTTTAATGAACAACAAAGGCTGCAAAGAAGACAGTTGTAGGTGGGATCGGTGTATTAGCAGCGGACTACAGTAACACAACCAGGAGGACTTTGTTGGAGCGCTAGCCGCGCTAGCCGCGCTAGCCGCGCTAGCCGCGCTAGCCGCGCTAGCCGCGCTAGCCGGCGACCTCACCTTGACTTCCTACGTCTCCGGGCCGCCAAACGCATCGGGTGAAGTCCTTCGTCCTTCTGCCGATCGCTGGAACGCAGGTGAGCACAGGTGTTGATGAGTAGATGAGGGCTGGCTGGCGTAGGTGGAGAGCTAATGTTTTTAGCATAGCTCTGTGAGGTCCCGTTGCTAAGTTGCTAAGTTAGCTTCAATGGCGTCGTTAGCACAGCATTGTTAACCTTCGCCAGCCTGGAAAGCATTAACCGTGTATTTACATGTCCACGGTTTAATAGTATTGTTGATTTTCTATCTATCCTTCCAGTCAGGGGTTTATTTTTTTGTTTCTATATGCAGTTAAAGCACGATGCTATCACGTTAGCTCGTAGCTAAAGCATTTCGCCGATGTATTGTCGTGGAGATAAAAGGCACTGAATGTCTCGACTCTCATTTTCAAGAGGATATAGTATCCGAGGTGTTTTAAAATACAAATCCGTGATCCACAATAAAAAAAGGAGAGTGTGGAATCCAATGAGCCAGCTTGTACCTAAGTTACGGTCAGAGCGAAAAAAGATACGTCCATCACTGTCTCTCAAGTCCTTCACTGTAACGTTCCTCATCTACGAATCTTTCATCCTCGCTCAAATTAATGGGGTAATCATCACTTTCTCGAATCTCTCTCGCTCCATTGTAAACAATGGGGAATTGTGAGGAATACTAGCTCCTGTGACGTCACGCTACTTCCGGTACAGGCAAGGCTTTTTTTTATCAGCGAGCAAAAGTTGCGAACTTTATCGTCGATTTTGTCTATTAAATCCTTTCAGCAAAAATATGGCAATATCGCGAAATGATCAAGTATGACACATAGAATGGATCTGCTATTCCCGTTTAAATAAAAAAAAATAATTTCAGTAGGCCTTTAAGTTTGTGATTTATAATACCCATGGTGGTCCTCGGGTTACAAACTAGTTCTGTTCTATGATGTAAATTACATTTTAGTGTAAGTCAAAACTTAAATTAACACCTAAGTCACTCACATGAACCCATGAATAACATAAAATACAATCATAAAAAGACTTAATCCAAAAATAATCCACAAAGCGGTGAAAAAAGACAGAACAACTCATTGCTCTTATTCCTGTGGTTGTCTTGCAAACTGAAAAAGGCCACCTGTGCGTAAAAATAGACTCACTACAGAGCAAGAAAAATAAGGCTTTTTTCTGGTATTTCATCTTGCTTGGATTTCAGGTTTTGCAATGTATTTTGCATAGCAGGCCAGTAGTTGTCAATCGCTTTGTAATGAAGCACTACACACCTCGGGTCATATCAGAAACCATCTTTCGAATACCCTTGACCAGCATATTAATGTATTTAGCATATGATGTAACATAATTTCCAGGCTATAGAGAGCTCCTAAACATAAGATGCAACCACATTTTTGGAAGAATTGTATTTTGTAAATATATTGCCCATCTTCATCGGCGGTCACTCGAAGCGAGTATGACGATCCTCCAGGTAGGGGGGTATCCCCTTATGGAGGATGCCTGTGCGTGACTTTGTTTAACGTGAGGAGACTGGTGCACAGACAGTCACCACACGATCCTTGACAGATCCGGGTCAGGGTCCAGTGGCATGGAGTCCAAGACGACTGGGGACCCTTTTCTGCTGCAGCCTTCACCCGCCATCCCAGCCGTTGTGACGCTCCATAGGGTTAGCAATCATCCTCCGCCTCTTCCACCGTTGAGGTCTTGGGTCGTTATTTCCCCATAACTGGGCCCACGTTTTTGCTTTCACTTTTGTTTTGAGGTGGGTCAGCTCTGGGCTTGTGCCTTCTTTTCTGGCGCACGGCCCTGGGGCGTTGGATTTCTGTTTAGTGCGATGGCCATTTCCTTTTTCGATGGTCAGACTTTGGGGCTACGTCATGTGTATTTTGGTGTGTCTTGATGATGGTGAGTCCATAACACGTTAAAGGGCTGACTGAATGATTGTGTGAATGCATTTGATTTACTGTAAACAATTGAATTGGTCCACCGTGACCCGTTCAGCAATTACATTGGTTTGCTGTAATGAGGTTAAATTTATTGACAGCATGAGAAGCTCAAAAACCCAGAAACATCAATAAAGTGGTTGTATAAAGCGCAGAGTTCAAAGCTTAGGAAAAAAGTAGCGTTTTATCGACCGGAAATTACGGTATTCAAATAATATGGACACAGAAACAGTATAGCTTACTGGAGATGCTTAATCACCATTGTCATTACTCACATCCATTTTTAATGTTACACATAAACATTTGGGTTTTTAAATGTTCACATTTTCAGACATTAAAACAAAGTTTTTTTATCCATATTCAGTCAATAACTGTTGTTTAAATGACCCCCAAAACTGCACTGATTTAGCCTGGTCTGACTGACTGTTGATAGTGTGAACCAAAACCTTGACATAGCAATCTCCTTCATAAATCCACAGTTGGTTTTCCAGCAGACTTTAAGCCCAACATGTGTGTATGTCTATGGGCTCATCTCTGTAAGTAGGCGCCCACCAGCGAGAGTGTGTGTCAGTGTGTGTGTGTGTGTGTGTGTGTGTCTCCAGGACTTGCCTCTGGGATTTGGATCCAAATGAGTGGAGTGTTGGTGCATTAATGAGTAACACACATCCCTCATTTCCAACGAATCCCCTCCCAACCCCAAACAAAACACATGCATTCAACACACACCAACACCCTTCACCTCCTCCTTCCCCTTTTGACATATCAAGGCTGTGTTGGGAGCCAGATGAGGAACTTCTTCATTTGGAGTGTGAGACAATGTGGCAGGCTGGTTGGCTTTGTGCTCCTGACATCCCGCCGAGGCACAATATGGCTCTGTCAGGGATCAGTGGGAATACACAATGCTCATTACCCACAGGGCCGTGCAGAGGGCCTCAAGGGCAGGGCCGGGACGGGCCCGTTTCCAGACTCCGGGGTGTCTAGGCCACACCGAGAGGCAGAAAGATGGAGGAAGGATGAAGGCTCGGAGAAGAGATGAGGGACAGAAGATTAAGGATGAAAGAGAGATCAGATAAAGAGGAAAGATAAAGTAAAGGGAATGTGGATGAAGAAGATATAAAAAGGGGTTATGAGAACGTGCAGGCAGCACAGAGCCTGGCAGAGGCATGAACAAAAAAGAGGGCATTGTAAAAAGAATAATAAAGGAGCAGGTCCTGTGCCAGCAATGCTCTGCAGTGAAAGAGACGACCCAGGCAGTGCATGCATCTCTCTGGGGAGGAGTCTTGGAGCTGAACTTGGTCTGCATAAAGGCAGCCTTGAACAAACAGGAGACCGCAGTGAGGCATTTTCAACTTCACTGCCGCCCCTTTGACCTCCACGGTTTTTTTGAGTGGACACTGGGGGTGGATATCAGGGGCCTGAGGTCTAAAGGTGGTGACCAGGGTCCATAGAGGGGCAGAGACACAGATAGAGAGGGTGGATGCGGGTCAACGAGCCAGCTGAACTTAACCATCAATATCCCTCGACAATCTCCTTGTCACTTCTCTTCCAACTCCAGGAAAGTGTTAAACCAGTTAGCTCGGCAAACAAATCTGTGAGGCGGAAATCCTACACCTTTGAAGTTAGGGTGGGAAAGAGTAGCAAAATAGATACAGTGACATCTGTGTTGAAACCCAAGGTCAAGCGGCTCCATTCAGTCGTACCTAATGTACTAACTTCACTTTCATTTCACATCGAAACTCACCAAACATTTGCTTTCTTCTATGTTAAAGGTCAGGATAAGTCTAATGAAATAGGTCAGCATTGGCCTATTTTCAGCCCCTGCTGATAAGGACATGCATTAATAATCAGCGAGTGTTGCTAAAACTGCTCATCTTGCACAAGTGCCTCAGGAAGAAGTGTAGGCACAAAGTCACAAAGGTACATGACACATAATGACAACATATCTAACTCTTACACTTTAAAACAACCATAACTTTTAAAAATAATCATATCCTCCTGTATGTATTGGGTAGTCTGCTACACAACCAATAAAAACACCTAACAAAGGCTATCTCCGCATCTTCTCCATTCACTTAGTTTTAAAATTGAATAATAATGAGCCATTTTTTGTTACAAAAGTGCAGACAACCCTAGAGGATGAATGTTATGATTCAAGCAGCTGACAGTAAAATTATCATTAATTTCATTTATGCATTATTCAAAACATAGAGTAGGTCAGTGGTTCTCAACCTTTTTTCAGTGATGTACCCCATGTGAATTTTTTTTTTAATTCAAGTACCCCCAGAGCAAAGCATTTTTGGTTGAAAAAAAGAGATAAAGAAGTAAAATAAAGCACTATGTCATCAGTTTCTGATTTATTAAATTGTGTAATAGTGCAAAATATTGCTCATTTGTAGTGGTCTTTCTTGAACTATTTGGGAAAAAAGATAGGTTTTTATTTATATTTATAAAGGATTTTTTAATTGTTGCTATTTTTAGAATATTTTTAAAAAATCTCACGTACCCCTTGGCATACCTTCAAGTACCCCCAGGGGTACGCGTACCCCCATTTGAAAACCACTGGAGTAGGTGTTACGGCATACTGTCATTCCATCCGCAGCTGGAGCAGCAAGAAGCTCCGCTGAAAGAGTAGCCGGACACGCCCCGCGTGCCCTGCTCAGACCGCGGCCACGCGCCTACACGGCCACGGGCAATCTGCAATCAGCGCACCTGGATCTGATGAGCCTCAGCAGTATAAACACCAATGCAGCAGACGATCCAGCGCCGGGCAACAAGTGGCCCCAAGCACCCGTGACAAAGGCGCATCAAAAGATACCGGTATTGCGGTATTGCGGTATCGCCTCAAATATACAGTAGCTCTTTCTAAAATATACCGGTGTATTAACTGTAATACAGGTATACTGCTCAGCCCTTGGAAAAGTAAATACAAAATTAAATAAACTTTTATTAATGTATGATCTTGATTTAGGGCAGCACGGTGGTACAGGGGTTAGTGCGTCTGCCTCACAATACGAAGGTCCTGGGTTCGATCCTGCGCTCGGGATCTTTCTGTGTGGAGTTTGCATGTTCTCCCCGTGACTGCGTGGGTTCCCACTCCGGCTTCCTCCCACCTCCAAAAACATGCACCTGGGGATAGGTTGATTGGCAACACTAAATTGGCCCTAGTGTGTGAATGTGAGTGTGAATGTTGTCTGTCTAACTGTGTTGGCCCTATGATGAGGTGGCGACTTGTCCAGGGTGTACCCCGCCTTCCACCCGATTGTAGCTGAGATAGGCTCCAGCGCCCCCCGCGACCCCAAAGGGAATAAGCGGTAGTAAATGGATGGATGGATGGATGGATCTTGATTTATGTTAGGCCGGCAGAGAAGGCCTTGCTGGCCATGACGGCCCACCATTTTTAAAGCCATTTTTACGTTGAAACTTATGTCCTCGTGTTTTATGTTTTCAGTGTCTAAAAGTAGTCTCTGATATATGTTTTTTTTAAATACTCAGCAGTAGAACTGTTTTTATCAGTCCTGAATAAAAACTGAAATGTGACATGTTTTCAGTAGAAGATTTTGTTTTTTTTCTGACATGTCCTGATTGCATTAATTTGCAGGCTTCAGAAAAGTCAAGAGATTGAAGTCAACTATATAGGACTATTTTTTTTTTTTACTTTGATACCAGTACTGAAAAGTTTTTTTTTTAATACAAACTTTTGCTCAAAACATTCAGACTCAACACTGTTTGCTGCCACAGGTTTCTCAGAGCTGGAGGTGTCCACATGGGACAGCTTGCCTGAATGGAGACTCCCAACATTTAGCACTCCTCCCCACCCCTTGCCAGCACTCACCATCTGGCCTGGTCCTTTCTACGACATGAGAGTGTGCACAGATGTGCGATCGAAATATTCCCATGCGAGTGCACATATGGAACACCACTTTTTTTTTAATGCAGATTACTTTTTTCTCCGGCAGATAAAGTTTTATCAGCATCACATGATGCAGTGTAATGTCACCACTAGTATGTATATTCTTCTTGCGACACGTACCCTTCAGTACATCTTTCTGACAACTAAGAACGTACGACGTGTAGAGAGCCCCCTATCATTCAGCAGGGACAATGCATGGCAAACAATGGCCAAAAAAACTATAAATCTACCGCTTTCCAAAAGTCAGTTGGACGAATCATAACAGTCATAAATCAAACAGGGGGCCTGATTTACTAAAGGTTTGCGTGTACTAAAACATGTGCCAATTTGATAGCAAATGCAAAGCTGATCTACTAAACGTGTGCACAAAAGATTGCTTATTCTTAGTGAATGAATATACAGATTATATGCTGATTATCAGAGCCCCCACAACACTGGAAGGAGTAGATGAAAATATAATTATTCTGCACATGCAGTTTGATTTTCACGACTAAAAATCAACGAGCGATATTTTGCGTCTCTATACAGCATGTCTGAAAAGTACATGCAAACTGACACCGTGACACATGCATCTGTAAAAAAGGAGGCGATTGTGCAGCAGCTCCATCCTACGTATGCCTGTCAACTTACATGGACTGTCAAAAAGAAAAATATCAGACATATGGTCTAATCACCAATATCATTTTCTAGTTGTATAGCTGCGGTATGACTTAAAGGGGTCATATTATGATTTTTTTTCTACATTTAAAACAATTCCTTGTGGTCTACATAACATGTATTGCTGTTTTTTTTTTCAAAATTTTGCATAGACTATGTTTTACAGAGCGTCTTCAGGAAGAGACGTTTTTTGGGCGGTCTTATTTACGTGCCTCCACTTCGAATGCCTCTTCTCCCCGCCAGTCATGTTGTAGTTTTTTGTGCTTCCATATCATGTCTACTGACAGATATAAGTCAGAACAATACGTTACTCCGTATTAGAAATTACAACAGCGGAGGATGCATGTGCATGTACGAGCCAGTCTTCCCCACAACAAGAGGATAGAGAAAAAGAAGGAACCGTCTGAATACAATGGTAAAACTTTACCGTATATGGCTATTTGATGACATCACACTTGGGAAAAATGTCACAAACGGGTCAGACTCCAAATGGCTCGTTTGGAGGAAGAATGAAGGAAGGCAAGATTGTTTTATAAATATCTCCGCCATGCTTCTGTGGTTTGATTTCAAATTTTCGGATCTTCTGCCGAATGCAGCTGAGATAGGCTCCAGCAACCCCCACGACCCCGAAAGGGACAAGCGGTAGAAAATTAATGGATGGATGGATCCCAAATGCGCAAAAACAGGTAAGAAAAGTTGGTTTTGAATAATAGATCCCCTTTAAAGCCCCACTTAAGAACTTTTAGTTTTGGTTGATTTTGGCGGCGCCAGTGGAACAAAATGGTAGTGTTTCGACAGAAGAAGACCACAAATATTACGTCTCTGATGGCTATGCTGATGTTAATCAGCAGACACAACAAGAAATGATCTTGGATTGCGCACCAAACATGACGCTACTACCAAGAATGTATCCGGGTGTATGCAGGTCCGAAGCAAAGAAAGACCGGCGGGAGAGTTTTTTCAAAGGAAGTGGTGTGGAACTGCAAACTATTTATTGCTACCACGCAAATTTCAGTTGGTATACATTGGCATTATCATTTTGATTTGAGCATCGAAAGTACAGAGCCAAGCAAGAACAGCTGAAATCCCTCCTCATCTTTGAGCTCACGCCAGCGAGTGAAAGCCGGGCCAATGTTGATCCTGACTTTCCTATTATCCGGTTAAGCTCCCTTTTTCTTTTTTGTCCACTCAGACAAAACTTTTTGTTTCTTTGGTTGTTTTGTAGCTTCGGCCATGATAGAAGTAATTGCACATAGGCGTTCGCATCGACTTCTGTCTTTTTAACGAATAGCAAAAGGGGGAAGTGACGTATGCCCTAAAGAAAGTCAGCACATTTGTATTTTTTTGTGTGGCAAGATTCCTGGCACCCTCCACAACATTGCAAAGTGCCAGTGAAAGCGATACAGCATGATAACATGAATGTGCAGTAAATGATCAATTGTCTCCACGGTAAAAGCCTCATTTAAGTAAGGCGGTCAGCACCATTTTTCAATCGTACACGTAGTATGTGTAGATCACACGCAACATACCCACTCGTAGTATAAGCAGTTTGTGAACGTCTCTTTCGTGAGCCCGACAGACAGGTTGAAGTCTTTTATTGACATACACCAATATGGTTTTGCTTTCCCGTAATATATATTTCAGACTTTTCAGTCCGGCGTGTCTCTGCTTCCTGTGTCTCTCCCTCTGGCTCCAACTCCAACTCTCGTGTCTCGGTCCGGCTGCTGCTAATAAAGGCGACAGGTGATTAGATAACCAGCCCCAGCTGGGCAATACACTCACCTGTCGCTGGCTTCAAGGCCGGCCATACACACCCCATTCCTGCAGGAGGCGCGCCGACCACGCCCTCCTCCACACAGTGATATAGTTTGCACGCTAGTGTATGCTAGTCTTGAGTGCTGGATCTACTCTCTATTTTATGCTGCTGCTGTCACATATACTGTAATATTGTACATGGTAATTGTTATATATTGTATATATGTTATAGACATATTATAATATATCTGTATATATAATATACTGTACACATATTATGTATATATTCGTATATATGTTATATTTTGTATCGCTATATTTAGTCTATTTATACCTGCATTGTCCTTTCCATCCATACACTTTCCATCATTGTAACTGAGCTACTGTGTTGAACAATTTACCTTGTGGATCATTAAAGTTTGTCTAAGTCTAAGTCTAAGTCTATAAAGGCTGAACAAAAGATGGGAGAAGCAAACAAAAATATTCAGTTGATGGATGAAAGGGGAAAAGCACAAGCTCAACAAGATGTTGTGATTTAAGGTGGATGACTGTGCACGCGTGAAATACTTTAGGCTGATTGGAAAGCTCCCAGCGACAGACGTGGTGGATGACAGCCTGTTGTGTGGCTGCCAGCCCCATCTGTCTACTTTCACATCACCTCTGTCAGCCACATAGAGCGAGAGACATAAAAACAGCGGTAGGGAGAAAGAAATTTGACCAGCTAATGGGAGAAAGGTTGACACCGCGTCCCAATATATGATTTTAATAGCGAGCCACAGGCATTTGTATTATAAATATACTGTACGTCTGTGCTATACATTGCTTACACATCCTCAGTAATGATCAAATTGTTTTTTTTCTTTTCACAAAGCAAACTGCATGTGTTCAAAAGCAAAGGTGTGTCTTGTGCTTCAGTCATCTCATTTGCCTAGTGCTCAGGAGCCAAAAGAAAAGGCTATGTTGTTAACCGTTAAGAGCCAACTGAAGTTGGCTAAGTATCAAAGTCAGTATACTTAGGGGAAAACCATGCTTCATTGCAATGGTCTACCAAGTGTGAAAAGCAAACAACTGTGGTAGAAAAAGTTAGCCAATGTTGGGTTGGACATAATCCTGCTGGAAAAAAGGTGGTTTGTCTTATGTCAGACTAATAATATGTCCACATGAAAACACAGATATTTCAAAAATGCATGTTTTTCTCTGCAGGTCCGATTGTTTTTGTCCTTGAAAATAGTGAAGAGTTTGGTTGTGGATGGACAAAACATGCACACCATTAGATATCTACATGACCTAAATGCATACTTGCCAACCTTGAGACCTCCGAATTCGGGAGATGGGGGGGCCCCCGGGTTTTGAGGTGAGGGTGGGGTTATATATATATATATAAATATTTCTTATATATATATATATACACACACACATATATATATATATATATATATATATATATATATATATATATATTAGGGGTGTGGGAAAAAAGGAAAAAATCGATTGGAATTTGAATCGCGATTCTCACGTTGTGCGATTCAGAATCGATTCTCATTTTTAAAAAATCGATTTTATTTCTTTTTTTTTTATTGAAATTTTATTTTTATTTTTTTAAATTAATCAATCCAACAAAACAATACACAGCAATACCATAACAATGCAATCCAATTCCAAAACCAAACCCGACCCAGCAACACTCAGAACTGCAATAAACAGAGCAATTGAGAGGAGACACAAACACGACACAGAACAAACCAAAAGTAGTGAAACAAAAATGAATATTATCAACAACAGCATCAATATTAGTTACAATTTCAACATAGCCGTGACTAAAAATCCCTCATTGACATTATCATTAGACATTTATAAAAAAAACAAAAAAAACAATAGTGTCACAGTGGCTTACACTTGCATCACATCTCATAAGCTTGACAACACACTGTGTCCAATATTTTCACAAAGATAAAATAAGTCATATTTTTGGTTCATTTAATAGTTAAAACAAATTTACATTATTGCAATCAGTTGATAAAACATTGTCCTTTACAATTATAAAAGCTTTTTACAAAAATCTACTACTTTGCTTGCATGTCAGCAGACTGGGGTAGATCCTGCTGAAATCCTATGCATTGAATGAATAGAGAATCGTTTTGAATCGGGAAAAAAATCGTTTTTGAATCGAGAATCGTGTTGAATTGAAAAAAAATTGATTTTGAATCGAATCGTGACCCCAAGAATCGATATTGAATCGAATCGTGGGACACCCAAAGATTCACAGCCCTAAAATATATGTATATATACAGTAATGTCCTGGATGAACTGAAATCATTTTGGAACTTGCAAGCGTACTGTTTTTGGACATACTCAGTGGCCTAGTGGTTAGAGTGTCCGCCCTGAGATCAGTAGGTTGTTAGTTCAAACCCCGGCCGAGTCATACCAAAGACTATAAAAATGGGACCCATTACCTCCCTGCTTGGCACTCAGCATCAAGGGTTGGAATTGGGGGTTAAATCACCAAAATGATTCCCGGGCGCGGCACCACTGCTGCCCACTGCTCCCCTCACCTCCCAGGGGGTGAACAAGGGGATGGGTCAAATGCAGAGGACAAATTTCACCACACCTAGTGTGTGTGACAATCATTGGTACTTTAACTTTAAGTTTAACTTTATTACTACTTGCCGTAGTTTTGAAGAAATGCATGATGGGAATCATGATTTTGTGTGTCAGTGTATTAACGTGCCGGCTGGAATAAACACACGCTGAGAAATAGCTCCGTGCCTGCCTACTTTATGGGTTATAGATAAACCTATGGATAACGGAGACATATATAATAGTCTCCTTTTCAGGTGAGAGAGGACGCTTAAGGCACGCGCCCAATGATGTTGTCCGGGTGGAAATCGGGAGAAATTCGGGAGAATGGTTGCCCCGGGAGATTTTCGGGACGGGCACTGAAATTGGGGAGTCTCCTGGGAAAATCGGGAGGGTTGGCAAGTATGCCTAAATGTAAATTATTAGTTCAATATACAATGGCTGACTTCAGTTGCAGGAAGCTTGGATTCAGTCCCCACTGTGACTGTGTGAGTGTGACGGTTGAATGCCTCTATATGTGCTCTGTGGAATTGTCTGGTGGCCAGTCAAGAGAGTAATCCACCTTTTACCCCACAGTTAGCTGGGATAGACTCCAGCTCCCTCCGACCCTGAACAGGAGAAGCGGTAGAAAATGGATGGATGGCTGTAAAATATTCCTGAAACACTTTGCACAAAACTTTTCACTCAACTGTGTCACAACCAATGACACATTAGTGTTGTCCCGATACCAATATTTTGGTACCGGTACCGGTACTAAAATTATTTTGATACTTTTCGGTACTTTTTGATACTTTTATAAATAAAGGGGACCACAAAAAATTGCATTATTGGCTTTATCTTAACAAAAAAATCTTACAGTACATTAAACATATGTTTATTATTGCAATTTTTTCCTAAATAAAATAGTGAACATACAAGACAACTTGTCTTTTAGTAGTAAGTAAACAAACAAAGGCTCCTAATTTAGTCTGCTGACATATGACGTAACATATTGTGTCATTTTCCATTCTATTATTTTGTCAAAAATATTAAGGACAAGTGGTAGAAAATGAATTATTAATCTACTTGTTCATCTACTGTTAATATCTGCTTACTTTCTCTTTTAACATGTTCTATCTACACTTCTGTTAAAATGTAATAATCACTTATTCTTCTGTTGTTTGGATGCTTTACATTAGTTTTGGATGATCCCACAAATTTGGGTATCAATCCGATACCAAGTCGTTACAGGACCATACATTGGTCATGTTCAAAGTCCTCATGTGTCCAGGGACATATTTCCTGAGTTTATAAACATAATATACATTTTTAAATAACGAAAGAAGATGTTTTGATGCCAAAAAATATTGATGTACTCATAGTAGTATCGACTAGATATGCAACTGTACATGGTATCATTACAGTGGATGTTAGGTGTAGATCCACCAATGGCGTTTGTTTACATTTTGACACCGGTGAGCTACGGTGTGTAGTGAAACATGTTTAGCTATTCCTCGTCCTGCAGGGATGATACTTGTAAGAAACTTACTTTATTTGTCGCCATGGAGACAAGGATTAGTGATTTGGAAGTATATAAAACACTGCCGACTGCGACTGGACTTAAGCTGCTAGCTAGCTATCCATGTCTTAAAGCAGCTCTTTCTGAGGGTGTTTCAGTGTTATAACTTCACCTTTATTGTTAGTTTTTAAGCCAAAATGCGTCCGTTATCCCTTTTCTGTCTACACACTGTGTCTGCTTGTAAGTACTCAGTGATTGTGCACTGCCGAACATGCTCGTCTGCTCGTAAAACCAGCAATGACACGACGTGACACGGAGAGGTGGGGGACCGGTACTTTTCAGAGGCAGTATAGTACCGAATATGATTCATTAGTAGCATGGTACTATACCGTACAACCCTACAACACATAAGATTTCATTAAGAAAAAAGTTTGGATAATTGTGCTTGTTACGGATGTCTCGTCGAAGGGTCGCGTAACGTAGCAGTGGTCCCCAACCACCCGGTACCGGTCCGTGGATCGATTGGTACCGGGCCGAACAAAAATACATAAAAAAAAAAATAAAATGTATTTTATTTTTATTTTTTTTAATTAAATCAGCATAAAAAACACAAGATATAATTTTAAGCATACAGCGGCACAATCATTTCACAGACGCATCACAACATTCGCTATATCCGACAACAACAACAAAACCTGTTTATCACTGCAGACGTCATGAGAGACAACGGCAATAGGTTGTGAGTTCAAGCCCCGGCCGAGTCATACCAAAGACAATAAAAAATGGGACCCATTTACCTCCCTGCTTGGCACTCAGCATCAAGGGTTGGAATTGGGGGTTAAATCACCAAAAATGATACCTGGGCGCGGCACCGCTGCTGCCCACTGCTCCCCTCACCTCCCAGGGGGTGATCAAGGGGATGGGTCAAATGCAGAGGACAAATTTCCCCACACCTAGTGTGTGTGTGACAATCATTGGTACTTTAACTTAACTTAACTTTAAATACTGTGGGACAATTAATGATCCAGAACCTTATATTTTTTTAGCCTGAATATACAGAGGATGGGCTACAAGTTTTAGAAGCTGAGTGATAAGCAGATCCAGCAAATATCCCTATTGTTAAGTACTACACAAGAAATACAAACTACCAACATAATGAAACAATCACTTACTGTACAATGTCTGCTGTCACTGGGATGCTGGCTAATGGGATGTTTAAAGCTTCCCATTTAGGTGAAGAATTAATCATAGTTCTAACAGAGATAAAGTCTTTGGTATGACTCGCCCTGGGTTTGAACTCACGACTTTGCAGTCTCAGGACGGACACTCAAACCACAAGGCCACTGAGCATGTGTATATATATACATATATATATATATATATATACACTACCGTTCAAAAGTTTGGGGTCACATTGAAATGTCCTTATTTTTGAAGGAAAAGCACTGTACTTTTCAATGAAGATAACTTTAAACTAGTCTTAACTTTAAAGAAATACACTCTATACATTGCTAATGTGGTAAATGACTATTCTAGCTGCAAATGTCTGGTTTTTGGTGCAATATCTACATAGGTGTATAGAGGCCCATTTCCAGCAACTATCACTCCAGTGTTCTAATGGTGCAATGTGTTTGCTCATTGGCTCAGAAGGCTAATTGATGATTAGAAAACCCTTGTGCAATCATGTTCACACATCTGAAAACAGTTTAGCTCGTTACAGAAGCTACAAAACTGACCTTCCTTTGAGCAGATTGAGTTTCTGGAGCATCACATTTGTGGGGTCAATTAAACGCTCAAAATGGCCAGAAAAAGAGAACTTTCATCTGAAACTCGACAGTCTATTCTTGTTCTTAGAAATGAAGGCTATTCCACAAAATTGTTTGGGTGACCCCAAACTTTTGAACTGTAGTGTATATATATATACAAAAGACATGCACCTGGGGATAGGTTGATTGGCAACACTAAATTGGCCCTAGTGTGTGAATGTGAGTGTGAATGTTGTCTTTCCATCTGTGTTGGCCCTGTGATGAGGGGGCGACTTGTCCAGGGTGTACCCCGCCTTCCGCCCGAATGCAGCTGAGATAGGCTCCAGCACCCCCCGGGACCCCAAAAAAGGGACAAGCGGTAGAAAATGGATGGATGGATAAATATATATATATATATATATATATATATATATATATATATATATATATATATATATATATATATATATATATATATATATATATATATATATATATATATATATATATATATATATATATATACACTACCGTTCCAAAGTTTGGGGTCACCCAAACAATTTTGTGGAATAACCTTCATTTCTAAGAACAAGAATAGACTGTCGAGTTTCAGATGAAAGTTCTCTTTTTCTGGCCATTTTGAGCGTTTAATTGACCCCACAAATGTGATGCTCCAGAAACTCAATCTGCTCAAAGGAAGGTCAGTTTTGTAGCTTCTGTAACGAGCTAAACTGTTTTCAGATGTGTGAACATGATTGCACAAGGGTTTTCTAATCATCAATTAGCCTTCTGAGCCAATGAGCAAACACATTGTACCATTAGAACACTGGAGTGATAGTTGCTGGAAATAGGCCTCTATACACCTATGTAGATATTGCACCAAAAAACAGACATTTGCAGCTAGAATAGTCATTTACCACATTAGCAATGTATAGAGTGTATTTCTTTAAAGTTAAGACTAGTTTAAAGTTATCTTCATTGAAAATAAGGACATTTCAATGTGACCCCAAACTTTTGAACGGTAGTGTATATATATTTATATATATATATATATATATATATATATATATATATATATATATATATATATATATATATATATATATATATATATATATATATATATATATATATATATATATATATAACTTTTACCAATTCAGAGTCAATGCAGCAGCTCACCGGCTCAGTATGTCAATAGCTGCATAAGCTGTGATCACGGTGTCACTAAAAGTAGTTCTTCTTTTATAACAATATTGCTAATACCTGGTTAACATGTAGATCACGACATGTTAATGGAGTATTGTTGGCAGTCTCTGGATGTTTTTTAGAGGGCTCTATGGTAGATGGCTTTCATTTGCTTCATTGTTAACCACCTTGTATTTGCCATATATTTTAAATTGGAATGCATTAATACAAGAAAAATATATGTCTTCTTGTCTTACGTATAGCAGGGATTGTGAATGATAGGCAAAATTCCCAAAAAAGTGCCGTTCTCCTTCAAGACAGTCTCCATGGCAGTTACTTTTTCATTTTATATATATATATACAGTATCTCTCTATATATATATATATATATATATATATATATATATAGATGTTTTTTTTTTTTTTTTTCATTTACAAGCGACATGAAAGAAATGTCTAATTTTACAGGATTATGTAGAATTTACAGTTACAACCTTGGGGGTTTATATACAGTATTGTAAGTTTATCCTCCGCAGGGTCCCATGGATGCTTGACTTTTCTATCCCAGAGTGCAGAATAGCCAATTCATTGTAGCTGTTCTAACTTTAATTTAGAACAAGAACCAGATTTACTGCATACTTCGCATTTAAAGTCCAGGGGGAGAAATCCACCATGCATGCTGGAAATCCTTACTGTAGCCTTTAAGGCTGTGACCAATTAGGTGTAAAACTTCTCTGTACAATTTGTCCCCAGACTGCACATCGATTGTATAGAAACACGTATCTTCTGAAGTGGGTTACCAATAAAGAAAATCTTCACTTGTCAGATTACCTGTAAATCCCATAATGCCAGAATTTACAGGTGCTATTCACCTCAGGAAATATTGTACTCACACGAAAATACACAAAGATAAACTATCATTATCATAAAGAGTTAATTGGTTAATTGAGAGTCTAGTACATAATTGGGTTTCACAGAAAGTTACAGTTTGTTTTCATTTGACTAAAAGACATGTCAATGGGTGACATCTCATCAGATTTTGACAGCAAATAAATATAGACTTGGAGCTAATTCACTTTTGTACGATTCTATGCACAAGATAACAATCCCCAAGACAGTTGGTTTACTTGAAGAATGCTTTGCATGTGTCTTTAGACCACTAACTGTCTGACTGCGGTCTGAGTCCATACCCAGACGCCGATCAAAAAAATTATTTCAATGGGAAATGCACTTTTTTTTTTTGAATTTTGCACATCATCCATGATCCTTATGTGAGACAAGAACACACGTCTTTCTCTTTTGTGCGCTGTAAATAGCTTAAAAATAAAAAGCGGCTGACAATGCAGGTAATGGGGATTGACCTATTCCGCCTATAAAGCCCTGAACAGAAACATCCAACCATGGTTTATATACATGCTGTAATTATGTATGTAATGCAGAACAGGCACACTCATGATTACATGTAATATTTACAGTATTTTGGTAATTTTAAGCATTACCGGGTCCTCTTTCCTGAGCGCCTTGATTTCACAGAGCTCATAGCAACAAATTCTAATTCAGTCTATAAAAAACAACTGCTACTAATAATGGCAGCCTTTGTAAAGGCCATCAATGACTACCGTATTTTCCGCACCACAAGCCGCACCTAAAAACCACAATTTTTCTCAAAAGCAGACAGTGCGGCTAATAACCCAGTGCGCTTTATATATGGATTAATATTAATATTTATTTTCATAAAGTTTAGGTCTCGCAACTACGGTAAACAGCCGCCATCTTTTTTCCCCGTAAAAGACGAAGCGCTTCTTCTTCTACGGTAAGCAACCGCCCCCATAGAAGAGGAAGCGCTTCTTCTTCTACTGTAAGCAACCGCCAAGGTGAGCACCCGCCCCCGTAGAAGAAGAAGCGCGCGGATATTACGTTTCATTTCATTTGTGTGTTTCTGTAAAGACCACAAAATGTCTCCTACTAAGAGACACGCGTACAAGGTTCCACTGACTTTTGATATTCATGTGAACCGCACTGTGGATACAGCGGGAACACGTACGGTGAATATTCGCACCACAGGGAATGAGAAGTCGTCCTACTGTGGTTCTACCTTGCCATGCTAACTGCCAGAAACTTCCACCCACGGTGATATTCAAAAGGAAGACCTTGCCAAAAGAGAACTTTCCAGCCGGCGTCATCATAAAAGCTAACTCGAAGGGATGGATGGATGAAGAAAAGATGAGCGAGTGGTTGATAGACGTTTACGCGAAGAGACCGGGTGACTTTTTTCACGCAGCGCCATTCCTGTTGATCTACGACTGCATGCGCGTCCACATCATCGATGGTGTCAAAAAACAAGTCAAGCACACCGAAGAAGAAGAATTCGAGGGATTTGTGGATGAGTAATAACTTCAGAAAGTAAGCTTTAAATGTTTATTTTGTGTGTTGTGTGACATTAACGTTCAAGCAACGTTGAGTTATTGATGTTGCTATTGCTCTGCACTATTTTGAGTGTTACTATTTTTGTGATTGCACATTTGCACATTACATTTTGGGAGTGAACAGAGTTGTTAGAACGCTTGTTTGTAATATATTATTAAAGTTTGACTGACCTATCTGACTGTTTTTTTGACATTCCCTTTAGCGTAGCGTAGGTGCGGCTAATAACACGGGGCGGCTAATAGGTAAACAACGTTTTGAAATATGCCATTCATTGAAGGTGCGGCTTACAACACGGGGCGCCTTATGGTGCGGAAAATACGGTACTTTGGGACAAATGAGCATCCAGAACCTCATATTTTTTACCCTAAATATACAAAGGATGAAGGACGAGTTTTAAAAACTGTGTGCTAAGCAGATCCAGCTAAAATAAAACATTAAGTATTGTGTAGTACCTGTGGTGGACCGTCAGGGCCAGGGAGGCTTTCTCTGGTGGCCTAACATAAATCCATCCATCCATCCATTTTCTACCGCTTGTCCCTTTCGGGGTCGCGGGGGGTGCTGTAGCCTATCTCAGCTGCATTAAATCATGATCATAAATTGATAAAAATGTATTGTATTTTTAATTAACTTTCCATAAATATATACAAGTATTATCATATTATCTTCATGTCATATTAGGCTCCAGTGTTGTTTTTAAGTTAGCGCTTTTATCCAATCAGAATTCAGCTAACTTGTTGCCAGCGCTGTGTGAATTCTGCCGGAGGCCTTCTGAATCAACATTAGCGATGGCTGTGCCTTGTAAACGAACGGAGGACATTAAATTGATAGACAGTTGCGATATC
Organism: Entelurus aequoreus; assembly: GCF_033978785.1. Classification (NCBI taxonomy): domain Eukaryota; kingdom Metazoa; phylum Chordata; class Actinopteri; order Syngnathiformes; family Syngnathidae; genus Entelurus; species Entelurus aequoreus. Next base: position 17,773,586 of record NC_084754.1, on the reverse strand, counting down.
CAATCAGGTCACGAGTTGACAGTAGCCCATCTAGGTAGCCTTACGTTAAACGTGACTGTATTTGGATACTCACTTGTCACTCCCAAGTGAATATCCAATCACAAATTCAAATTTGCGAAAACAGGAAGTGACACCGGAGGCACATCCAACTCGCACTAAAATTACCCATACTCACTTTTTTAACTCACAAAGAAGGAGAGCAAAACGTTGATTAGGTGGCAGATACATATTTGCAAGGCCATTTTCAAGAAGGATATTTAAAGAGAGATGAGGTCGGCCGACCCCAGAAGCTAGCTAAGCTGTCCCGGCGGTGAAATGTTGTGCTCGCCACTTCCACTCGAATTGACCAACTACTAGCGGTACCACTGGCTTTTACGGCGATGGATGGGTGTTACAAATTATGAGTTCAAATATGTTTTTTTTTTGTTTTTTTCACGTTTAAAATGTTTTGTATAATTATTTTGATTTGGACAGTACCACGTAAAATATGTTTTAATTGCTGATGCGGGTTTAATGATTTTGAAAAATAGCCCGTTTTGTACACTGTGGAGGTGATTCAATGGCCAGTAGTGCGGATGTGTGTTTCTGTAAAGTATTTCTCCAGCCGTGGTCATGTGGTGACATTAAAGATGTTATTTTGAGAGGTAATTATTGATGTCGGACTAAGTAGGACATTACTGAAAGCCTATGTGGGAAACGCACGGACCGCCACTCTGTAGCACTAATGCTAAAAGCTAAACAAGAAATACAAACTACGAACATATTTTAAAAAGCACTTACTGTACAATGTCTGCTCTCACTGGGAGGCCGACTGATGCGATGTTTGTATCTTTTAGCACGAGACTTGTGCTTCCCATTCGGATGATTAATTCAGAATAATCCTCACTCCTCAGGTATGAAATGTTGGGATGAAATGAGCATCTCGCCGTGTCGTCCTAGTTATATTTTTGGGTCTGATTTGAATTTCAAATTGACCATCTTCTCGGCTGATGCCTCGCAACAGGTGTGATTTATAATCTGGCAATAATTTGTTCAAACTCAGAGGCTATTCAGCAGCAGCAGCACAGTAGCTAGCTTACCTCTCTGTGAGCAAGGCGCTGTGTTACTAAAAGTAGTTCCTCTGCGTTAGCTCTAACAATAACAATGTTATGCAAATGGGGTGTTGTTGGAGGTATTTGTTTAAAAGCGGAATGGATGGCTCCCCATTACCTACCTTTAGCTCTTGCTAGTAGATTTTTTTTTTGTTTGTTTTTTTGTTTTACAATTTAAAACACACAGAAAAGACAAATACATGGATATTATGTGTGGTGTTATCACCGGATCAGCTTTTCTAGACATATAGACTTTATCGTCACCAGGAAGGTGTGCATGTTTAAACATCCCACAGGATACGACTCAGTCGATCAAATCGGTCAATGTTGGGCGGTGAACATGGCAACATTAGCAGGGGATCTTAAGGAAATAGTCTGCATTTTAATTATACTTTTACTTCAGTAACCCTGCTCTAGACAATGAGTGGAGGTGAGTAGTTCAGTTCAGGATGAATATAAGGTGTATGGAGTGGAGTCCGTTTGTGGAATGAACCCAGCATTGTTTTGGACTGATCATAAAGGGCTCATGTTGCTAGTAATTAAGTCAAATTCAAATCTAGATTAGAAATAATAGTCATTTTGTCCCCAAATCTTCTCTAGTATTTGCCATTTCTAGTCAATGTATCTTTGCACACATGTGTTGTGTTTGTTTAAAGGGGTTCTTTTATAAATTTTTTCCCCCTACTTTTAAAACACTTCTGTGGAAGTCGCTTCCTAGCGGTCCCACTGACAAACACTTCACCGGAGCCAAGCGTGCAGGTTTTAACAGGGTTTTAATAATCAATTGTTTTAATCAAAGTTCTCTCTCCAGCAGGACGCGACTTTTCAGCCACATCCGTATCCTCTCTCTCCTCCTGCTCCCGGCCGCTTACTGTTAAAGACAACAGATGATTGGATTAACACGTACCACCTGTGAAATCTAATCACTTGCCAGCTGTGTCTCGCCGTCAGCACTGCCACGCTCCCGTCTGATGGTGCTCTGTCCTCAGCACCATGGACAGAGGCGGTGACCTTTGCTCCTGCAGGCAGCGCTGACAACATCTCCCTCCACAACTTCATTGTGGTCTACATAATGGTGGTTCTTTGGTCAAAATGTTCTAGACCAGGGGTGTCAAACAGGGAACAGGTTTTTTTCCGGCCCGCGTGATGAGTTTGCCAAGTATAAAAATTAGCTGCTTTTTTTTTTTTTTACAAAAGAAACTGCTGTTCTAAATGTGTCCACTGAATGTCACAATAGTAATTCTGTTAGGCAAGCAAACAGTTTATACCTGGGCCAAGCAAGAGGTACACAGTAAAGGGGGACTGTGGCTCCTCCTCCTCGACCCACATGAAAATTAAAACCTGCCGTTTTAAGTCTTCTGCTTCGAACACATCGTCATTTGGCACCCTCCTTGCCCCAAAATGTCTCTGTCAAACACAACCTGGAGTTGTCTTTATGTTTAAGTTATCATGCAAGGATTTTACCATTACGGCCCACTTGGGAATAGATTTTCCTCCATGTGGCCCTGAGCTAAAATGAGTTCGACACCCCTGTTCTAGACGATATGTTTTACAGATCATCTCCAAGCCGCTTTCTGACAATCTCTTTCGTGCCTCCACTTTGACCACGTCTTCTCTTGGTCAGCCATGTTGTAGTTTTTAGTGCTTTCATGTGGAGTCTACTTACAGATGTAAGTTGGAACTATACGCTACTTTGTATTAGGGTTGTACGGTATACCAGTATTAGTATAGTACCACGATACTAATGAATCATATTCGGTACTATACCGCCTCTGAAAATTACCAGTCCCGCACCACCCCCCCGCGCCTCCATCGTCGTCACGTCGTGTCATTGCTGGTTTACAAGCAGACGAGCATGTTCAGCAGTGCACAATCACAGAGTACTTACAAACAGACACAGTGTGTAGACAGAAAAGGGAGAACAGACGCATTTTGGCTTAAAAACTAACGATAAAGTTGAAGTTATAACACTGAAACGCCCTCAGGAAGAGGTGCTTTAAGACATGGCTAGCAAGCTAGCGGCTAACGTCCATCCGCCGTCTGCAGTGTTCTAGCTACTTCTAAATCACTAATCCTGGTCTCCATGACGACAAATAAAGTAAGTTTCTTCCAAGTATCATCCCTGTAGGATGAGGAATAGCTAAACATGCTTCACTACACACTGTAGCTCACCTGCGACAAAATGTAAACAAACGCCATTGGTGGATCTACACCTGACATCCACTGTAATGATACCAAGTACAATAGCGTATCTAGTCGATACTACTATGATTACGTCGATATTTTTTGGCATCACAACATCTTCTTTAGTTTTTTCAAAATGCATATTATGTTTATAAACTCAGGAAACATGTCCTGGACACATGAGGACTTTGAATATGACCAATGTATGATCCTGTAACGACTTGGTATCGGATTGATACCCAAATTTGTGGTATCATCCACAACTAATGTAAAGCATCCAAACAACAGAAGAATAAGTGATTATTACATTTTAACAGAAGTTTAGACAGAACATGTTAAAAGAGAAAGTAAGCAAATATTAACAGTAAATAAACAAGTAGATTAATAATTAATTTTCTAACACTTGTCCTTAATATTTTTGACAAAATAATAGAATGATAAATGACACAATACGTTACTGCATATGTCAGCAGCTAAATTAGGAGCCTTTGTTTGTTTACTTACTACTAAAAGACAAGTTGTCTTGTATGTTCACTATTCTATTTAAGAACAAACTTGCAATAATAAACATACACTACCGTTCAAAAATTTGGGGTCACATTGAAATGTCCTTATTTTTCAATGAAGATAACTTTAAACTAGTCTTAACTTTAAAGAAATACACTCTATACATTGCTAATGTGGTAAATGACTATTCTAGCTGCAAATGTCTGGTTTTTGGTGCAATATCTACATAGGTGTATAGAGGCCCATTTCCAGCAACTATCACTCCAGTGTTCTAATGGTGCAATGTGTTTGCTCATTGGCTCAGAAGGCTAATTGATGATTACAAAACCCTTGTGCAATCATGTTCACACATCTGAAAACAGTTTAGCTCGTTACAGAAGCTACAAAACTGACCTTCCTTTGAGCAGATTGAGTTTCTGGAGCATCACATTTGTGGGGTCAATTAAACGCTCAAAATGGCCAGAAAAAGAGAACTTTCATCTGAAACTCGACAGTCTATTCTTGTTCTTAGAAATGAAGGCTATTCCACAAAACTGTTTGGGTGACCCCAAACTTTTGAACGGTAGTGTATGTTTAATGTACCCCAAGATTGTCTGTTAAAATAAAGCCAATAATGCAATTATTGTGGTCCCATTTATTTAGAAAAGTACCAAAAAGTACCGAAGAGTATTGAAAAGTATTAAAATAATTTTGGTACCTGTACCGGTACCAAAATATTGGTATCGGGACCACACTACTTTGTATTAGAAATGGTAACATTAAAGGATGCAGTCTGCCCCACAGCAAGAGGATAGTGAAAAAGAAGGACCTTATTGACTACAGTGTCGGATTGCAATGGCCGACTTGCGCAAAGCTCTTTGGGTAAAATTTTACCATGTGACGTCACATTACTTATTGGGCAAATTCCAAACAGCTCATTTGGAGGAAGAATGAAGGAAGGCAAGATTGATTTATAAATATGCTTCCATGGTTTGATTTTCGAAACTTATGCAGATTCCAGATACCAAATAGGTAAGAAATGTTGGTTTTGCACAATAGCCCCCCTTTAAATGTTCTTACACTCCATTGAAAAGGCTATTCTACGTTGTTCTATCAGCCCAGACCGGAGCCTGGCCCATTAGTTAAACCAAGGTGGACCTCATGTCTGTGCAAATGATTACAATGGTTGTTCAAACATTGACATCAGCTGGAAGCACGTTATTCTCTGCTCTCTCTAACCAGACAGGGCTTTCCTGATGCTGCAACACAAATATTGACACGCAGCGGCTAATCCCTCACCGTCTTGTCACGACTAAAATCTCTGAATGCTCACACCAAACAGCCCATTTATCATATTTCACAGACCCCATCCACCAAGTGTCTGCCCCCCCGCAAACTGCCCCTTACTTTCTCTGCCTACTGATTGTTTCGCCGATGCATAGTTCAATGCCAGTCGGCACTTTCTGTTTCGTTGTTTGGTTTTCGTCACCCCTCCCACCTACGCCGTTGTCCCTAACGGGCACACAATGAGGTCCATTCTCTCTCCTTGTTGCCCTCTCTCTGTTTGCGTTGCTCGCAGTGTCTTAGCTTTACATTACGTCCACGCGCGGGTTGTGAATAACTGCCCACCGTGACCCCGCGCCGGCCCCTCCCCAAGTGACCACAAATCATCGCGTGTCATTCGGGAGTTTGAATGTGCGTTTTGCTGTGCACAGTTTGCACACATGCTCCTTGCGCGTCCATCGTTGTGCACAATTTGCTTCCTAGATCGGAACAAAAACTGAACGTTTCGCACAAAAACCCAGAATAAACAATTTTGTCCTGCATTGTGCATTCCACCCCTTAATGCTTCTCCTCTGGGTGTGGGCTGAGAGCGTTCCACCCTCTCCTCTCCCGCATCCTCCTTCACTCCCCCGAACTGCCCTCACTCCTCCTCCTCCTTATTTACAAGGTCGCTGCTGTGCCTCATGTGCCTTATAGGGCCCCACTTTGCATTTTCCTGCCCATCAGAACGCTTGTGTTTGTGTGTGTGTGTGTGTGTGTGTGGGTGTGTGTGTGTGTGCGTGTGTATAGGAGCCCCCCTTCTCACTGGCTGAAAGCACAGGGACCGCGTCCCACTCCTTCAGCCCGAGGATAAGTCTACTATCATGCTAATGTCCATGTCCTGAGACTAATATGTCCTTTTACGCTGGAGGTTTTCATTCCCCTTGCCTCACTAAAGGGTTTAGTGGCGAGGTCCTTTCTCTCTTTCCTAAACTTTTAAACAGGATAAATTTTTCTGTGATTCCACCGCCTGGAAGATGCGTTGAAGGATCGTTCTTTTGTCGCAGCGGCCTCCAATTGTCGCGTCGCGCTTCGCTGTAAATTCACAGGGCCAGATGCAGAAAGGCGTATTTGAAAAGGGATGATCAAAACAAAAGAAGATTCAGGGTCGGATTTAGTGTGAGGGTATGAGCATACATTTGCGCGTCGTGTTTATGTTGGGATGATTTAGATGAGGCCCTCAGATCCTCCACACGTCTATACAGACTTCAATGTGAGGGTACATTAAAAGGTTGTTAATCTATGACCTTGAAGTGGGGGATCACTTTGTCCCGTCATGTAAACTCACTTTATTTTGTCAAAAACAGAAACAAAGAATTTACCTAGTTCTGCTTTGAAGGTTCTTCCTATTTTACAAATGTACACAATATGACAAAATATTTTAAAAGCTGCTTTAAAGTTATGTCCCAGCCCAGTCTGTGTATTGAAAGTTTTTATTTTTTAAAGTTTGGGGTTTTTCATATAATAAAAAAAAATAGTAATGAAATAACTAAAAAATCAATTATGGCTTTCATTTTTTTTTCTCTTCTCTCCTAATCTTTAATACAGCAAAACATTAGGAGGGCTTTTGTTGCAGGTGTCACATTTCTAAAACGCTAAAGTTAAAGTTAAAGTACCACTGATAGTTCCACCCCCTGGGAGGTGAGGGGAGCAGTGAGCAGCAGCGTTTGGGAATCATTTGGTGATTTAACTCTCAATTCCAACCCTTGATGCTGAGTGCCAAGCGGGGTCCCATTTTTATAGTCTTTGGTATGACACGGCGGGGTTTGAACTCACAACCTTCTAAACTCAGGACGGACACTCCCACCACAAGGCCACTGAGCAGGTTGTTCAGTGAAAATGAGCTTCAAAATAAAAAGGTGGCCCTTTTAACCTGTATTCTACACACACACACAAGATCCCGAGGCCGGACTTCTCCATTCACTTCTATTCTTATCTTTTTTTTTTAAAACAGCATTTTCTCTCGTGGACATTTTTTTTTTTTTGACATTTTTGTTTTACATTTCAGAAAAATAGCCCATTTCGCAAAATAGAAATGTCCACTAAGTGGACACTGGCCATTATGAGGGTAGAAATTTTAATTTTTACTAGTTTACACTGGTCAAAATTCCTCTCTACAACAGTATTGCGCATGTGTTTTCCATTAATCCTCCGCTTATCACTTTGGGGGTTGCGGGGGGTGCTGGAGCCTATCTCAGCTGCATTCGGGCAGTTTTATTATGTTTAATTTGGCTGTAAGAATGGTAAAGTCTCTGTCTTTGAACTGAACTCCGGTGGTGTCACTGCCGGGACAGATTTGGCTCCCGGGCTGCCAGTTGAATAGCTCTGCTAGAGGACAGTCATTATGACTATTATCACTTATCACAATTTCATATTTTACTTTGCTTGTTTCATGTCTGTTTATGTGTTTTTTAGTCAGTATTCATACAACTTGTGTGTGTGTGTGTGTGTGTGTGTGTGTGTGTGTGTGTGTGTGTGTGTGTGTGTGTGTGTGTGTGTGTGTGTGTGTGTGTGTGTGTGTGTGTGTGTGTGTGTGTGTGTGTGTGTGTGTGTGTGTGTGTGTGTGTGTGTGTGTAGAATCCAGGGCGACACCTTTTTATTTTTAAACTCATTTTCACTGAACAGGAAATCACTGTTTAGCAATATTAAGGAAATTGACAATAATACGACAAAGTACGGAACCATTTTTACCACCAAATGGTATAAAAAATAATATTTGTTTTATTTCTAATGCACTTTTAATCAAACAGGATCTTAAAGTGCTACAAAGTTAAAAGCAAAGTGGAGGAATGTCAATAAAAGCGGTTCACCATATATGTCAATGCCAAAAGCTGGAAAAAAAATCTGAACACAAACATTAATAAGGTGGAGCAGGACTTGAGATGTTTGCCATAGACAGTTTGGTGATATAAGCCACTGTTTAAAGATTTTGTATCGAGCTTTAGACAGTGAGCAGACAAAACATTTTGTCGTCTCAAATGAGAGCATACGAAGACCTATATTTAGTGAAATTTTACAATATAGTTTTTGAGAGATGGTTCAAAACAGGGGCTTGTATGAAGTTTATATATATATATATATATATTTTTTTATTTTTTTATTTTTTTATTTTTTTAAATAATGTATTAGGGCTGTCAAAGTTAATAATAATGCGTTAACTATAAGTTCCTTTAATGGCAATATTTATTTTAATGCGCGTTTAACGTTTTTGACCCTCGGCCCATTCTGTAGTTTGGGGAAATGTGTAATGCCCTCTAGTTACTGTTTAGCCACTGGCTCGAAAATAGCTAGCAGAACTGCACAAAGAAAGGGGGCCCTTTTGGAAATCTAAGATCTAAAGCCATGGCAAGTCGTTCTCCGGACAAGACAAGAAAATGTTACCTTCAATCGCTGTGAGACGACATCATTGGAGGGGATGCTGAACGCGCTTTGCTGCTTGAAGTGAGGAGAAGCTTCACGTCCGTGATTGGATTACAGTGAAGTGCATTGAAAACATAAACTGTACATATACTGTTACTCAAACTGCTTTAGTAAGATGGAATACAAGCTCAGTAGAAACAAAGACAGTAGAGAGGAAGTCTAAAGTCACTTTCAGTTTTCAGAGATGTTCTTCAAAACATGTCAGATCTTTTCTCATAGCAATTACACACGTCCAGTTGGCGGCTTCACGATCATAGCGCTACGCTTCACATGCGGTTTAACCAACAAAACAACGAAAAATCGTCTTACAGTACGATCATGCTATTCTGTTGCTTTGTGTTTTCCTGTGATATTTCTACCTAAATAAATGCTTTCTGGCAGATTGAAATTAAGTGCATTGTAATGGCAGCGGCGATATGAAGGAGGAATAGTGTTGTCTTCTTCTTTGCTCCCACTGAGACTAGGTTTTATCCTGCAGGCATGCCTGCCACTGCCCTTTGCAGCCCACATAGGGTAATTACAGCTGACTATACGATATTTACCATCGCTATGGTATATTCTTTTATAACCTGTTCTGATTGATAGTCCACAATTGCAGAATCTTTAACATGCCGAATATTTGATCAATAAGTAGGTAGAGAAAGTTAAAACATTGTCATGCAGAGATGTGAATGCCATTAACTTGCAGTACTGTGCAGAAGTTTGGGGCAAATGTGTCATTCATATATATATATATATATATATATATATATATATATATATATATATATATATATATATATATATATATATATATATGTATATATATATATATATATATATATATATATATATATATATATATATATATATATATAAGGATAACACAAATAGTGTTTTCTTACATTCAAAACTATTGAAATTTAAAGATCTTATGGAACTACAAACAGTACAATTTGCATACAAAGCAAAACACAATTCACTGCCTGGAAATGTGCAAAAGTTTTTCACTGAAAGAGAAGGGGGTTTTTGATTGATTGATTGAGACTTTTATTAGTAGGTTGCACAGTGAAGTACATATTCCGTACAATTGACCACTAAATGGTAACACCCGAATAAGTTTTTCAACTTGTTTAAGTCGGGGTCCATGATACAGATATAATTTAAGTGGTAATTTCAGTCTTAAAATTCAGAATGTACGCACAACACGCACACGCTTTTGTGTTTCAATATGTTGGGTTAAACTTTGGAACCGTTTGAATGCGAAATTAAAAGAATGTCTAACCTTAATATTGTATCAAAAAACGATACAAAGACATGATTTTCAATATGTACAAGAATGTGGTTTTCTAACAATCACAAAGTGTTTACATTATTAATATTATTAAAATGATTGGGTAGTTGTTTACTTAGTTATTGGTTATTGGCCGTGGCACCGGCTCTAAATAGACACAGGGAGAACTATAAACCAGATCTCCTAGGCTCTTTGTCATTGCATTACTTCAGTTCAGGTTCACTTCTATTTGATGGCATCCAAGTCAGGAAGAGTACGCACGCTCCACACTGAGCGACTACGATGTTTTGGGTTCTCCTTATCTGACAGTACAAAAAACAAACAGACAAGGCGTTGGCAGCAGACATCAAAGTGTAGGCCAACCGCCACTCAAATGCTCCATTTTACACGCACACACACAGCACACTGTGTATTTACACTACACATAACACACTGTCTTACACCACTGTGATGATGGTCACATTTCAACTGTGACTTTGTATTTTACTCTTCAACATGTTTTAAATATGGATGGAAAACTGTAGGTGAAGTCAATCTAAGGTGTCATACCTGAAGAAGTGAGGCGGGAACTTGAATGAAATTTGTAGTAGACGTCAATGTTAGTTTTTGCTCCTGTTCAGTGGTACCTTTGTTTTCATTCCAAAATGTCAGACGAAGACTGAATCATACAAAAACCAAAGAAAAAAAAATCCTAGAAGAAACAATGCAATTATTACATTCCAGACATCAAAAACGTTTTACATAAAACACAATCATAGAAAATAATTATATCAGTCACCAACTAGAGGAAATAACACGTGGAAAAACTGGGACAAACGTTTGACTAAAACCAAATCACACAAAAAGCGGGGCATACATATAACACAGGTACCACTGTAAGTATTGGTTATTATTTTTGTTATTTAATATGTATAACAAAATAAACTATCTACTGAATAAACTATCAACAAACTGATCTATTATCAATTCCTACAGAATTTCGCTGGCTCTTTTTGTGATTGTTGTGTCCTAAAATGCCCGAATTCACAGAAGCTTATTCAGAAAATTGCAGCAAATGTTCAATCAGTCAATCAATAAAAGTTTATTGTTATGGCCCTTTATCACAAACCACAAACCACAATGGCATAATTTGCCTGAACACAAGGAAAAACTCAACAGAAACCTTGGGAAAGGGCCGCAGATGTGGGGACCCTCCTCCTGGGTGACCGGCTGCAATGGATGCCAAGTGGGTACAGTTTTTGCAAATGATTAATAATAATGTGAGTGTCCAGTGCATTGTGGGCAAACAGAGGGTTGTAGGAGTTCTCCATCCAAATCATAGAGTAGTGGTCCATGACGTGTCATGACTTAAAACAGCCAGCACTTCCTCCAGACTGGTATCACTCCAAGGATTATCTGAGGCCACCTGGAGAGGGGGGCAGAAAAGAGAAGCAGCGGGTCAACTGGTCTAAAACAGAGTCTATTTAAAAGCTAGAGAATATAGGTGAGTTTTAAGGTAGGACTTAACTGCTGCTACCGAGGTAGCATCTCTAACTATTACCGGTAGGGCATTCCAGAGTACTAGAGTGAGAGTAGAAAACGCACTAGAGACGGCATACTTTTTTGGGGCTCTAGGGAATCACTAATAAGCCAGCGTTCTTGGAACTTAGATTTCCTTACAGAACATAGGGTACAATACAATCAGCGAGATAAGATGGTGCTAAACTGTTTAATTAAACAAAATCTTAAAGTCGGACCTTAAGTTGCAATGTTTTGAGGCTTATTTTTTGTCAATAACATTAAATCAACTTGGGATTTTATGATCATGTTATCAATGTTTTAGGTGCTCCTTGTAATTTTATCCTCAAAGAGCACAGGATTTCCACAAACATTTGAAAACAAATGCTGTATTGATGTTTGACTCATTTTATACCACTCAGACTTGAAAGTAGACACTAGATGGCAGTAAAAGCTCATACTCAGGGCTCATTGTCAAATTACAGTACCGTATTTTCCGGACCATAGGGTGCACCGTTTTATAAGGCGCACTGCCGATGAATGGTCTATGGTTGATCTTTTATCATACATAAGGCGCACCGATATTATGGGGCGCATTAAAGGAGTCATATTATTAATATTTTTTCTAAATTGAAAACACTACCTTGTGGTCTACATAACATGTAATGGTGGTTCTTTGGTCAAAATGTTGCGTAGATTATGTTTTACAGATCATCTTCAAGCCGCTTTCTGACAGTCGCTTCAGGATGCGCCGTTTTGTGGGCGGTCTTATTTACGGGGCTCACCTTCAGCAGCGTCTTCTCTGTTCTCTGTCTCTCGTCATCTTTGTTGTAGCGGTGTAGCGAACAAGGACGGGAGTGGAAGAAGTGTCAAAAGATGGAGCTAACTGTTTTAATGACATTCAGACTTTACTTAAATCAATAACGGAGCAGCATCTCCTCATCCGCCGGAAATGTGTCCCGTGAAAAAACGTCCGACTGGATCTTGCTAATAACTAGAGTTCCTTTGGTGAATAATGTAAACTCACTACACCGGTTTGTTTTAGTGCTTACATGGCGAGTTTACTGACATTTTTAAGTGAGAACTTTACACTACTTTATATTAGAAATGGCAACAGTGTATGATGAATGCCCCATAACAAGAAGATAGAGGAAAAGAAGAAGCTTATCAACTACGTTGTCGGCGCGGACTGCAAAGGCGGACGCGCACAATTTTTCAGGACTTATGCAGATCCTAAATACAGATCAGCAGGTACCAGAAGGTAAGAAAAGTTGCTTTTGCATAATATTTCGAAACAAAATGCCAGATAATGTCTTACCTTATACGCACACACCATAATAATACTTGTATGTTGAAGCACAGTACAATCCATCAAGTTGTGCGGCTTCATAGCTTACCAAAGTCGTACTAAAACATGTTGATAGATTTTTGAGCGCCGTGTGTAATGTTATATATTTTCAATGGAACATATAAAATGTTGGTGTTGTTTACTTGAGTCTTCTACAAGTTGCAGACATTCTCTGTGTATGTTTTACGCTTGAAAAGTGTTTGTCCATCTTATTTATTAATTTATGTTCCAACACATTTAACCCCGCACGTTTCGAGCATTTATGGACCGTTGAGAGCGATCTATAGAGGTATTTTTTTATTATTACATAAATAAGAGACAATGAGACCGATTAGGGGGCGACTTGTCCAGGGTGGACCCCACCTTCCACCCAGATGCAGCTGGGATAGGCTCCAGCACCCCTGCATTATAAATGAAAATCTGTTTTTAATTGTTTTACCCTAGGTTACGTTAGTGTTGTAGACAGGAAATGGAAGTAGGTCTAAAGTATTGTGCTGTTTGAGGAGAAAATATATTGTATATATTGTTACACATTACTGTCCCTGCTTCGTCTACACAAGAAACAAACATAAGTTTTGGTAGTCAGTTGATATACAAATGTAAACATGTGGTGCACTTCAGTGTAATTTTATTAAGCATGTTTCAAAGTCAACTACTAGCACTAATGCTTGCACTATGATAGTTCAGTAAGTTCATTGTGTATTGTAAATAAGATCACTTGTAATGTATATTCCAGATGCAGTATTACTTTTGCCAGCATAAACAAGCCGTTTGACAGTTAAGGGGGCAGCCTTGTCATAATCTGGCATCAAGTTAACGCTAAAGACGGGTCTGGTCTTGTCTTCTAACGCTGCATAAAATGAGGAGAGCCTGAAGCAAGGATGGTCTTGACTCTCGAAGAATGTCAGAGTCAGAGGGAGCAAAGATTAACATCAATTTCGAATCATTGTTTGGTGATAACTCTTAAAGACCAGTGCGGCAACATTTGGCAAAGTTGAAACGTGATACACTGAGCTCTAAGGACCAGGTCATGTCCTGGTGGGCAACAATGAGGCACATGAGCGTGACTAACAGGACGGAAGGCTCTCAAGAACTATCAGACCGCGTCCAAACTCTCGCTGGCTGGCAATGTCACTTTCTGTATGTTTTCAAGTCTATGGTACTGCCATTTGTGAGGGTCTGTCCATCCTTCTGGACAAAGACACCTCCCAGGTTGTATCCTCCAATTCTTGGATGGAAGAATGCACGCCCTCTGCTACTGAAAAGAAGTGGCCAGGCCAATGAATCCTGACAGCTCTGTCAAGCACAAGAAATGACTGCTGGCTGTTGCTGCGGCTGCACATGCTCAGGCAGACAAGCAGTAAGCCGACAAACCTGCATTATTTCATACTGAATCTGAGATACAAATTACAATATACACTAGGGCTGTGAATCTTTGGGAACCACACGATTCAATCGATTCGATTCTTGGGGGCAAAGATTCGATTCATAATCGATTCTCGATTCAAAGTAGTACTCAATTCAAAATTAATACTTTTTAATCACATTGATAAACAGCTGCAATACATTTTTATATTACTTAAAATAAATGTGTTTAGTAAAATCCTACCCAAAAATTTAATAAAGTCAAATACAAATAAGGCAACGAGAGAAGTATACAACACTTCTCTTTTGAAAAGTAAATACTGTATGTACAGCAGATATAGGCATTTACATTAACAATATGATTTGCCTGAGTGGCTGGACAAGACAGATTTACAACAACAACAACAATACATTTATTTTTGATTTTTTTTAATCTTTACAAATAAGAATCATTCGAAAACCTTTTTTTTTTGTACACTCCTGATATACACACACTTTGTTAGAGTGGTGCCTCTGGGTTTTTTTTATGCCCCACTTTTCAATTAAAATGTTTGTCTGATTTTTGCACAGGCGACTGTCATGGACTGCCGAGCATTGTGCCTAACAAACTAGTTTGTTTTCCCCCGTAATATTCTGGTTCCCAGTTGTTACAGATGGTCAGATATTGTAATCTTGTTATCATGATCTTGATGATACAGAGCACTGTTAATAGGGGTGCCAAAGAAAAATACATTATTGAATTAATCGCGATTGTTATTTGTAACGATTCTACATCGATTAAAAAAAAATCAAAAACCAATTTTAAAACATACCGTATTTTCTGGACTATAAGGCGCACTTAAAAAAAAAAAATTTTCTCAAAACTCGACAGTGCGCCTTATAACCTGGTGCGCCTAATGTACGGAATAATTCTGTTTTTGCTTCCCAACCTCAAAGCAATTATTTTTTTGGTACATGGTGTAATGATAAAAGTGCCCGGTAGAGGGCAGTCAAACATAAGAGATACATGTAGACTGCCATATGACAGCATTTTATATGTTCCATTAAAAATACAGAACATTACACACAATGGTGAAAAATCTATCAAAATGTTTTAGTACGACTTTGGTAAGCTATGAAACTGCACCGCTTGATGTGCTTCAACATACGAGTATTATTATGGTGTGTGTATAAGGTGAGACATATTATCTGGTGTTTTGTTTCGCAATATTATGCAAAAGCAACTTTTTTTACCTTCTGGTACTTGCTGATCTGTATTTGGAAAGTGCATAAATCCTGAAAAATTGCGCGAGTCCGCCTTTGTAGTCCGTGGCGACAATGTAGTCGATAAGCTTCTTCTTTTTCTCTATCTTCTTGTTATGGGACATTCATCCTCCACTGTTGCCATTTCTTATATAAAGTAGTGTAAAGTTCTTACTTATATCTGTCAGTAAACTCGCCATGAAAGCGCTAAAACATACCGGTGTACTGAGTTTACATTATTCACCCAAGGAACTCTAGTTATTAGAGAGTTCCGGTCGGATGGTTTTCATGGGACACATTTCCGGTGTTTCCGGATGAGGAGATGCTGCTCCGTTATTGATTTAAGTGAAGTCTGAATGTCATTAAAACAGTTAGCTCCATCTTTTGACTCTTCTTCTACTCCTGTCATTGCACGCTACACCGCTACAACTAAGATGACGGGGAGAAGACACTGCCGAAGGTGAGCCACATAACTAAGACCGCACACTAAACGGCGCATCTGGAAGCGACTGCCAGAAAGCGGCTTGAAGATGATCTGTAGGGCTGGGAATCTTTGGGTGTCCCACGATTCGATTCAAAATCGATTCTTGGGGTCATGATTCGATTCAGAATCGATTTTTTTTTTTCAATTCAACACGATTCTCGATTCAAAAGCGATTTTTTTTTTTTTTTTTTAATGAAAACAATACACAACAATACCATAATAATGCAATACAATTTCAAAACAAAACCCGACCCAGCAACATTCAGAATAGCAATAAACAGAGCAATTGAGAGCAATTGAGGACACACAAACATGACACAGAACAATCTAAATGTAGTGAGACAAAAATGAATATTATCAACAACAGTATCAATATTAGTAACAATTTCAACATAGCAGTGATTAAAAATCCCTCATTGATATTATCAATACGAACATTAATAAATAAAAAATAAATAAATAAAAATGAACAATAGTGTCACAGTGGCTTACACTTGCATCGTATCTCATTAACTAAATGTCTAATGATAATGTCAATAAGGGATTTTTAATCACTGCTATGTTGAAATTGTAACTAATATTGATACTGTTGTTGATAATATTCATTTTTGTTTCACTACTTTTGGTTTGCTCTGTGTCGTGTTTGTGTCTCCTCTCAA
This sequence comes from Entelurus aequoreus, assembly GCF_033978785.1. Classification (NCBI taxonomy): domain Eukaryota; kingdom Metazoa; phylum Chordata; class Actinopteri; order Syngnathiformes; family Syngnathidae; genus Entelurus; species Entelurus aequoreus. The sequence goes on along the minus strand of NC_084754.1, from coordinate 17,757,214 downwards.
TTGCTCTGTTTATTGCAGTTCTGAGTGTTGCTGGGTCGGGTTTGGTTTTGGAATTGGATTGCATTGTTATGGTATTGCTGTGTATTGTTCTGTTGGATTGATTAATTTAAAAAATAAAAATAAAAATAAAAAATTATAAAAAAAATATATAAAAAAAAAAATTGATTTTTAAAAAAATGAGAATCGATTCTGAATCGCACAACGTGAGAATCGCGATTCGAATTCGAATAGATTTTTTCCCACACCCCTAATGATCTGTAAAACATAATCTATGCAACATTTTGACCAAAGAACCACCATTACATGGTATGACACAAGGAAGTGTTTTCAATTTAGAAAAAAATAGTAAGAATATGACTCCTTTAATTCGCCCTATATATGCGCCTTATATATGAAAAAAGATAAAAAATAGACAAGTGCAATTTATAATCCGGTGCGCCCTATGGTCCAGAAAATATGGTGTGTGTGTATATATATATATATATATATATATATATATATATATATATATATATATATATATATATATATATATATATATATATATATATATATATTTATTTATTTTTTTTAATCTGTCCTGCTCAGCCACTCAGGCTAATCATTTTGTTGATGTAGATTCCCCTATCTGCTGTATAGATTTACTTTAGAAAAAATAAATATTGGATATTTTTCTTGTTGCCTTATTTGTATTTGACTTTATTAAATGTTTATGTAGCATATTATCAAACAAAACCTGTTTTCTTTTAAGTAATATCAAAATTTATCAGATCAGGTTATCTATTTCATGGAGGAATGTAATTCACCATAGAACTGGCACCCAATGTCATTAAAAAAGTATTGATTTTGAATTGAGAATCGTTTTCAATCGAGAATCAATTACCCCCTAGAATCAAATCTAATCGAATCATGTGGTGCCCAAAGATTCATAATCCTGTTAAGTGTTAATTTCTTGATTGATCCAGCAGATATATAGGCCGAATCATGAATCATACACACTTTGTGGGTTTTGTCATTCGGCTTCTTGTTGGAAGAAAGCGGGTTGTACAAGGGGTGTTGGGGCACTGGGCGATTGGATGTGTGTATTTGGGATTTTGAGGAGGGTCGGGCTGAGTTTGCCTGTGGAGGCAGAGGTGTGTTTTTTGTCTCATTTTGGGGTTTCTTTTATTTCAGGAACCCTTAAAAATTGGTCAGGCAAATTAAAAAAAGTACAGAAACTCACGGCATTCATTCCTTACTTAATGACAGTGAATGTTTTATAAAGTATGCCCCCCTTGATTGACTAGCAACCAGTCCAGGGTGTAGTCCACCTTTCGCCCGTAGTTAGCCGGGATAGGCTCCAGCTCCTAGTGACACTGAACAGGGTATGCAGTAGAAATTGGATGAATAGATGGATAATTAAACAGTGTTGTCAAAACATTTGAAAAAAGGGCCATAAATGTGAGCATGTGTTTTAAGTGTTCAGGATCGTCACCAACAATATGTATAAATGCTCCCTTTCAGAGTTACAACGCCAACTACAGGTCGAATGAGAACACTGTCAAAGTTTTTTAAAGGCAACCTGATCCGCAAAGAGGTATGACTGATCACAGCGTCACCATCTTGACATCTCTGACCTTTCTATGGCTGTTTTAGCTTTGGGCCACAAAAGAACTCTACAAAGTAGAGTCGTTGGTAAGAAAAAAACAAAACATACAATACCATTTCAAAGAGCAAGTTATCCTAGTTATACAGTACTGTCAAGTATGAAATAAAAATCTAACGAAAAGTGGCCAAGTGGGGTAAATTGTTATTTACATTGATATGGAGGAATTTCAGTATGATTTTTTTTATAATGGAATGTAGAAAAGAATCAATAACAGACAAAAAACACTAAATATCAAATAAATATTATATATACAATATACACACACACACATATATATATATATATATATATACATATATATATATATATATATATATATATATATATATATATATATATATATATATATATATATATATATATATATATATATATATATATATATATATATATATATATATATATATATATATATATATATATATATAAATAGTAATAGTAATAGTAATAGTAATAGTAATAGTAAGTAATAACATTGTGAAATGAAAAAACCCACATATAATGTAAAAACCCTGCTGTTTACCGTATTTTTCAGACTATAAGTCGCAGTTTTTTTCATAGTTTGGCCGGGGGTGCGACTTATACTCAGGAGCGACTTATGTGTGAAATTATTAACACATTACCGTAAAATATCAAATAATATTATTTAGCTCATTCACGTAAGAGACTAGATGTATAAGATTTCATCGGATTTAGCGATTAGGAGTGACAGATTGTTTGATAAACGTATAGCATGTTCTATATGTTATAGTTATTTGATGACTCTTACCATAATATGTTACGTTAACATACCAGGCACGTTCTCAGTTGGTTATTTATGCCTCATATAACGTACACTTATTCAGCCTGTTGTTCACTATTCTTTATTTATTTTGAATTGCCTTTCAAATGTCTATTCTTGGTGTTGGGTTTTATCAAATAAATTTCCCCCAAAAATGCGACTTATATATGTTTTTTTCCTTCTTTATTATGCATTTTCGGCCGGTGCGACTTATACTCCGGAGCGACTTATAGTCCGAAAAATACGGTACTTTTTGATATCAATATAAAACACATTGTATGCTACGCCAGCTTGCTCCTGTCCCTCCAAACCCTCCTGTTAGCTTGACATTAACGTCTGATTTTAAATCTACATTTGCAAAAAAGGGACTTTTCTAATTATTACATTATATTCAGCTCCAAAACCCTCCGTGCCTTCCTCCAACTGCCATTTCCACTCGCGACGAAGTACGCTAGCAACCTACATGCATAGAAGCACGATCCAGGTTTATGCCCTAATTATCTCTCACACACAAATCAAACACATTCTAAATTGTAAAATGCAATGAATGATAATGGAAGATAATCAATAGAGCAGATGGAATATGAGCCATGGTCAGTCAAGCGGGGGGACGCGGCTCCATAGGCCGCTGAGTCAAGCTAGCTGTCGGAGAATGTGTTTCTCCAAAGTGTGTCTACACAAAATCAACACGGCTTGCCTGTTGTAATTCTAGTAACAACTTTCACCTCGCAACAAATTTGACTGTAGAAGCCATGTAGTTTCTGTTGTCACACAGGGCGCCGCCGTCTTGCACTGATGTCACGTTGTTACGTCGTACATGTATGCTGTACTATCATGCTGCACATTTTTTAATTATTACCGACAAAAGGAATGTGTTTTGTGCAAAAGAAAATCTGAAAATTTGCAGGAATCCGCAGTAGATAATGGTTTGACATTATAAATTCATATGTAGTGAACAATAATAATGGGCCGCAATTTATTACAAAGTAAATGATAGTGCGATGACCAGTGTTGGGACTAACGCGTTACAAAGTAACGCGTTACTGTAACGCCGTTAGTTTCGGCGGTAACTAGTAATCTAACGCGTTATTTTTTATATTCAGTAACTCAGTTACCGTTACTACATGATGCGTTACTGCGTTATTTTACGTTACTTTTTCTGTAGTATTGGCTTGAAACAGAAGATCTGAGTGTGTTTTGTGGCAGCACTACGGTGTCGTTCTTCTGAATCTCTTGTGTCACACGGAGGAGCCGCCGCGCTGTGTGTGTGTCTGAGTGCGGGAAGAAGAGGGAGGGGAGGGGTGCGCGCAGCAGCATTCGTGAGGGAGGGGCGGAGACAGAGAGAGCGAGAGAGTTGTTAACACGCATGCGTCGCCAGGCTCAGCTTTTTACCGATAGATTTATCAGATTTAATGTTTTATTATCTATAGCAGGGGTGTCAAAAGTGTGCCCCGGAGGCCATTTGCAGCCCACAGCTAATGTTTTAAAGGCCCACAGCACTTTCTAAAAATACTATTAAAATAAACAAAAACATAACAAAAGTGAAATAAAAAAACTTAAAGGTGAAATGTAATTTAGAAAACGTTACAATGTTGACTAATAAAACAAAGCTGTTTTTTTTTTTCTTTCAAACTCATTGCTCAAAACATAATATTGAATCAAAATCAATGTTATTATGAATTCTAGTACACACACTCTGTCAATTCTCATATATACTCTTTCATTCTAGACTTCTAGAGTGTTTGATTATCACATCGCTCTAAATGTATAAAAAATAAAATTCACAAACATAAAGAGGGATCCTAGTGGGCCAGGCCAATATTTCCTTATCTCTAAACTAAAACTGGGGAAATGTGTAGAGTGTTCTGGGCTTCAGACATGATTTTATTTCAGAATTCCTTGAGAGAAAAAACGCCTGGTTAGGCTTTGGTATGTAAAAATAAAGTTAAAGTACGTATTTCGTTTACAGCTATGTTGTTATTATGCTGTTTGTTACTTATGTATGTTATGTTGCAGCTATTTAAAATAGTTTTGTCAATTTGTTCTGGCCTGAAATAAGTTGGCCCTTTGAAACATATCTTTGTCTTTGTGTGTTGTATGTAGAGCACATTGCTTAGCAGAGTTCAGTGATGCAAATGCATGTCAAGTTGATCAACACAATGTATTATTCTCCAGTGCAATAACAGTACTGAAATGAAGGCTAAAAGGGCATTAATGGGAGCTTTAAAAAAAGAAGTAACTTAATAGTTACTTTTCACAGTAACGCATTACTTTTTGGTGTTAGTAACTGAGTTACTTTTTAAATAAAGTAACTAGTAACTGTAACTAGTTACTGGTTTTCAGTAACTAACCCAACACTGGCGATGACCCATGATGACTAGTTGAAATACTTAATCTGCTAACATCTGAATAGCATGTGCAAACTGTAAAATTGCATGTACTATTAGTGGGCGTGTTGCGGGTGTTCTACTAAGACTGCGTGTATAACAAGTGCAAATGTATCGAAGACCATCATCAAAATCAGGATTTTTTGTAAATATCAATTGTCACCATGGAAACACTCATTTCTCTCCATATTTAAGGTCCTACCTTTGGTCTACCGTTTTGTCATGTTGTTGACATGCAGCAACCTACTTTTAGCACGCTGAAGGTGCGCTCTAAGAAACATCTACAGAAAAAAAATGAAAAAAACAAACCAAACCAAAACAAATCAATTTAAGTAGTTTAAATCAGTCGCTTAATTTACCCAGCAGTAATAGAACTACTAAATGTTTCTGAATGGACGAAATTAATATTAGTTTTTTATTTCTGACAGTCCAAATATACTGGCACACAAGCTATTTCCTGGCCATCGCCTGTCTTCGCAGCGCAATCGAACTACATATTGCGACCACAGAACTTTCCCCCAGAAGGTCTTATCTTAGTCCATATGATGTCAGATGAAACAAAAATTGAGCTGTCTGGCCACAATACCCAGCAATATGTTTGAAGGAGAAAAGGTGAGGCCTTTAATCCCAGGAACACCACACTACCGTCAAGCATGGTGGTGGTAGTATTATGCTCTGGGCCTGTTTTGATGCCAATGGAACTGGTGCTTTACAGAGAGTAAATGGGACAATGACAAAGGAGGATTACCTCCAAATTGTTCAGGACAACCTAAAATCATCACTACGGAGGTTGGGTCTTCGGTGCAGTTGGGTGTTCCAACGGGACAATGACCCCAAACACACATCAAAAGTGGTAAAGGAATGGCTAAATCAGGCTACAATTAAAGTTTTAGAATGGCCTTCCCAAAGTCCTGACTTAAATGTGTGGACAATGCTGAAGAAACAAGTCCATGTCAGAAAACCAACAAATTTAGCTGAACTGCACCAATTTTGTCAAGAGGAGTGGTCAAAAATTCAACCAGAAGCTTGTGGATGGCTACCAAAAGCGCCTTATTGCAGTGAAACTTGCCAAGGGACATGTAACCAAATATTAACATTGCTGTATGTATACTTTTGACCCAGCAGGTTTGGTCACATTTTCAGTAGACCCATAATAAATTCATAAAAGAACCAAACTTCATGAATTTTTTTTGTGACCAAGAAGTATGTGCTCCAATCACTCTATCACAAAAAAATAAGAGTTGTATAAATTATTGGAAAGTCAAGACAGCCATGACATTATGTTCTTTACAAGTGTATGTAAACTTTTGACCACGACTGTACATGAAGACGGACACGCTAAATGGATTGTGCTCTCTATTTTCACTCATTTAAGAGATTAAATTCTCTGCGCACAAGTTTAGTGGATCAGCTTTGCGTGCGCTATCAAGTAGAGCAGGCCCACGGTATTTAAATTTCACATGGCAGCTATGTTCTGTGGACACATTTATTACTCGGCCCATAAAAAGGATCAAGTTTATCTATGTGCTCCTGCTGCGTGAGCACCATGTTTTCCCAACAGCGCCCGTGAGCTGTGGCATGTTGGGATTGACAGGTACCCTGCAGGGGAGAGAGAGGGCCAAGTCTGGACACATCTCCTCCTTTACATACGTGAACACTGGATTGTTCACGACAGATCCAACGTTGTTTACCTTGCTTATTTGTGCACGCTCATAAGAAAATCAACACAACCTTGAACCTTGCATATCTGCTACACTGCAAAAAGTCAGTGTTCAAAAACAAGAAAAAATAACACAAAAATTAGGGGTACTGCATTTTTCGGAGTATAAGTCGCTCCGGAGTATAAGTCGCTCCGGAGTATAAGTCGCACCGGCCGAAAATGCATAATAAAGAAGGAAAGCAACATATATAAGTCGCACTGGAGTATAAGTCACATTTTTGGGGGAAATTTATTTGATAAAACCCAACACCAAGAATAGACATTTGAAAGGCAATTTAAAATAAATAAAGAATAGTGAACAACAGGCTGAATAAGTGTATGTTATATGACGCATAAATAACCAACTGAGAACGTGCCTGGTATGTTAACGTAACATATTATGGTAAGAGTCATTCAAATAACTATAACATATAGAACATGCTATACGTTTACCAAACAATCTGTCACTCCTAATCGCTAAATCCCATGAAATCTTATACGTCTAGTCTCTTATGTGAATGAGCTAAATAATTTTATTTGATATTTTACGGTAATGTGTTAATAATTTCACACATAAGTCGCTCCTGAGTATAACTATGAAAAACACTGCGACTTATAGTCCGAAAAATACGGTATTTTATTTGAACTAAGCAAAATTATCTGCCAATAGAACAAGAACATTTGGCTTGTCAAGGCTTTCCAAAACAAGTAAAATTAGTTAACCTCAATGAACCCAAAAATACCTTAAAATAAGTATATTCTCACTAATAACAAGTGTACTTTTCTTGGTAGAAAAAAAAGAGACCTTTTTGCTCAATATGTTGAAAAATATTCTTAAATTAAGTAAATGCTAGTGCCATTATCGTGACATAATGATATGCGCTCGGCATCATGATTTTTTTTTTCATGCTTGAAGTAAGAAATTATTACTTTAACCCTCGTGTGGTGTTCATATTGTTGTTACTCAGCCAGTGTTTGTGGGTCTGATGGACCCGTTGCATTTTGTGGCTTTTAATGCCTCACAATCAAACACTTTTATGTTAAAATACTGACTTATCCCAAAAAACATTTGTAATGAAGTGCTTCGAGAAGCTGGTAAAGGAATATATTGTCTCCAGACTTCCCCCCACATTCGACCCATACCAGTTTGCTTATCGCCCTAACCGCTCCACAGAGGACGCCATCTCCTCTACTCTCCACCTGAGCTTAGCACATCTGGAAGGAATGAACACACACGTGCGGAGGTTGTTTCTGGACTTCAACTCGGCATTCAACACCATCATCCCGCAGCACTTGGTGAGCAAACTGGCCCCCCTTGGATTCAGAACCCCCCTATGCAACTGGCTGCTTGACTTCCTCACAGACAGACCCCAATCTGTGAGAGTGGGCAACAACACCTCCAGTGCCATCTCCCTGAGCACCGGCTCCCCCCATGGCTGCGTCCTGAGTCCGCTGCTGTTCACGTTGATGACCCATGACTGCTGCGCCAGGTCCACTACTAACCACATTGTGAAGTATGCGGACGACACGACAGTAGTGGGCCTCATCCGTGACAACAACGACATGGACTACAGGGAGGAGGTGAAACATCTGGTTGACTGGTGCAGAACCAACAACCTGGTCCTGAACGTCGACAAGACCAAGGAGATCATCGTTGACTTCAGGAAGCACCAGCCCAGCCACACTCCACTCTTCATCAACGGCACAGCGATGGAGATGGTAAGCAGCACCAAGTTCTTGGGGGTGCAGATAACTGACAATATGACCTGGTCCCTACACACCAGAGCTCTTGTAAAAAGAGCTCAGCAGCGCATGCACTTTTTGCACAGCTCCCTTCCCCCATTCTCACCACATTCTACAGAGGCACTATAGAGAGCCCGCTGACCAATTGCATCTCTGTCTGGACTGGAGCCTGCAGTGCCTCAGACTGGAAGTCTCTGCAGAGAGTGGTGAGGACGGCGGAAAAGATCATCAGGACTCCTCTTCCTCCTATCCAGGAGATCGCAAAAAGCCGCTGCCTGACCAGGGCTCAGAAAATCTGCACAAACTCCTCCCAACCCCACCAAGGACTGTTTTCACTGCTGGACTCTAGAAAGAAGTCTGCAGCCTCCGTAGCAGAACCTCCAGGTTCTGTAACAGCTTCTTCCCTCAGGCCGTAAGACTCTTGAACGCATCATAATAATCCCCTCAATTCCCCCCAAAAATGGATTAACTCGCTGGAATATAAAGACAATAGAACATACATCCATAAATGTAGATGCATATGCAAAAGTGCAATATATTTATCTTTACAGTAATCTATTTATTTATATCTGCACCTTATTGCTTTTTTATCCTGCACTGCCAACCAGCTAATGCAACGAAATTTCGTTCTTATCTGTACTGTAAAGTTCAAATTTGAACGACAATAAAAAGTAAGTCTAAGTCTAAGTCTAAGTCTAACACCCACAAACACTGGCTGAGTAACAACAATATGAACGTTGCATGGAAATTTCTCTGCCAGTTTCTGCATCCCACAGGGATTCTTCTTTTGTGTTTCTGCACCTGCGCTTCCCACACAAGGTTGCAACATTGTTTGTCAACACTGTCTGCGCTCATTTTGTCGCACATTTGACCCTCTGATGTTCTGTGTACCTACACTCTGTCCTCCTCCTGTCTAGGCCTGCTGTGTGTGTGTGTGTGTGTGTGTGTGTGTGTGTGTGTGTGTGTGTGTGTGTGTGTGTGTGTGTGTGTGTGTGTGTGTGTGTGTGTGTGTGTGTGTGTGTGTGTGTGTGTGTGTGTGTGTGTGTGTGTGTGAACATCAATTTCCCAGGACATCTTATATGTAATAGAAATGTGTAGGGGGGGTGTATGGTGTGTGTTCATTAAATATGTATTCTGATATATGTTCTGCACAGAAAATGAGCCAAAGCCAGTGAGTCTCAGTTTGAAAAATTAATTAATGGTATCATTTTTATTTTAATAAAAATCGAAAACGGGTCCCACAGACCCGAACACCACACAAGGGTTAAAAAAGTAGTTTTATACTTGTGAGTGTTAATGACACAGTTTTGCATCACTTGATATTCTAGTTTCAAGCATGTTTTACTCAATATACACTACCGTTCAAAAGTTTGGGGTCACCCAAACAATTTTGTGGAATAGCCTTCATTTCTAAGAACAAGAATAGACTGTCGAGTTTCAGATGAAAGTTCTCTTTTTCTGGCCATTTTGAGCGTTTAATTGACCCCACAAATGTGATGCTCCAGAAACTCAATCTGCTCAAAGGAAGGTCAGTTTTGTAGCTTCTGTAACGAGCTAAACTGTTTTCAGATGTGTGAACATGATTGCACAAGGGTTTTCTAATCATCAATTAGCCTTCTGAGCCAATGAGCAAACACATTGCACCATTAGAACACTGGAGTGATAGTTGCTGGAAATGGGCCTCTATACACCTATGTAGATATTTCACCAAAAACCAGACATTTGCAGCTAGAATAGTCATTTACCACATTAGCAATGTATAGAGTGTATTTCTTTAAAGTTAAGACTAGTTTAAAGTTATCTTCATTGAAAAGTACAGTGCTTTTCCTTCAAAAATAAGGACATTTCAATGTGACCCCAAACTTTTGAACGGTAGTGTAGGTCATACAATCTCAGCAACAAGCTGTAATATCTTACTGAGATCATTTAGGACCAAAACCCTCAACACAAGTAAAACACTCTGCTTAGTGAGAAGAATTATCTTATCAGACAGAAAATAAGCAAATATCACCCTTATTTGAGATAGTTAATCTTACTTAGATTTCAGTTTTTGCAGTGTAACGAGGGGATTTGTCTCAACGGTGGGAATAGCTGCGGGTCCAGTAATGCTGACGGCCCCCATTGTGGCTTAAAAAGTTTTGTTCGCAGGAGCAAAAACAATCTGCATTGAGTTTATCCATCACAGACAGTGATTCGTATTGACAGAATAATGCCTTGCAGTTTGTTTATCTTTAACCCGCATACACACACGGTGACAGTTAACTGCTGCAAGTGTATGGCTTCCCTCTCCTGAAGGAATAATACAAACACAGAAAGAGCTGCTGTCTATAAACACTTCTCCGCGCTAATTTGCGGGCATGTGCTGAATCAAACTTGTCCGGTTATTACTCTAACTGTATTTGACCTGCTATAGGGTATGTTAAAAGTGTAATTTGTGCATCGTGTGTGCATGTGTAGGTATTCCTAGAAGACAGAGAGAATATGCTCAGGCCCGCCTACAGCTGTGATGAATGGGTCGTAGCCTTTATTCCACACTGGCCCTCACTTCATTACTGTCACATGGAACAGATGGCGCCTTTCTCCGTAAGCGTCACACATACACACTCACACACACACTCTCCCTCTCTCTCATTTTGGGGATGCTGTCGCTGTGTCCCAACCAAACACTTGCAAGGGACAAGCGGGCTTAATCAAATCCACAGCGCACGCAACACGCTCAGCTGAGGCATTAATTCACAGATGTGGGGAGCAACCAAACAAAAAAAGGAGATCATGAGTAGGAAATGTTAAATAAACACACGAGAGGCTAATTGAATGAAGCAAGGAATAAACAAAGCTGCGATGATGCATGTTCCAGAAGAAGGAAATTGCTCTGGTGCTGGGGAATCAAAATCTGCCAGCGCAGCAACACACACTCCCAAGAAGTCGTGTTGGTGTGCTTGTGTGTGTACCTTCATGCCTTCTGGGAGACAGCAGGTCACACATTTTTTTCCTCTTCATTGTGTGTATTTTAACCGCATCGCAAACAGGTGAAGTGCAAAGTTTGATCAAGTGTGTCCAAGCAAACACCGAAACAAACAATGCACAATAAATATTGATGTAAAGAATAGGCATACAGTCTAGGGCTGGGCGATATGGCCTTTTATTAATATCTCCATATTTTTAGGCCATGTCACGATACACCATATATATCTCGATATTTTGCCTTAGCCTTGAATTAACACTTGATGCATATAATCACAGCAGTATGATGATTCTGTGTCTACATTAAAACATTCTTGTTCATACTGCATTAATATATGCTCATTTTAAACTTTCATGCAGAGAGGGATATCACAACTAAGTCAAGTTACCAAAAGTGCATTTATTAAAAACAGTTATTAAGCAGTGGCACAAACATTCATGTCATTTCCAAAACAGAAAGTGCAAGATTGTAAGAGACATTTTAAAACAAGCTATTAGTGCACTTTTGTGCATGATGTCACTAAGATCCATCCATCCATCCATCCATCCATCCATCTTCTTCCGCTTATCCGAGGTCGGGTCGCGGGGGCAGCAGCTTAAGCAGGGAAACCCAGACTTCCCTCTCCCCAGCCACTTCGTCCCGCTCCTCTCGATCCCGAGGCGTTCCCAGGCCAGCCGGCAGACATAGTCTTCCCAACGTGTCCTGGGTCTTCCCCGTGGCCTCCTACCGGTCGGACGTGCCCTAAACACCTCCCTAGGGAGGCGTTCGGGTGGCATCCTGACCAGATGCCCGAACCACCTCATCTGGCTTCTCTCGATGTGGAGGAACAGCATCTTTACTTTGAGCTCCTCCCGGATGGCAGAGCTTCTCACCCTATCTCTAAGGGAGAGCCCCGCCACCCGGCGGAGGAAACTCATTTCGGCCGCTTGTACCCGTGATCTTGTCCTTTCGGTCATAACCCAAAGCTCATGACCATAGGTGAGGATGGGAACGTAGATCGACCGGTAAATTGAGAGCTTTGCCTTCCGGCTTAGCTCCTTCTTCACCACAACAGATCGATACAGCGTCCGCATTACTGAAGACGCCGCACCGATCCGCCTGTCGATCTCACGATCCACTCTTCCCTCACTCGTGAACAAGACTCCGAGGTACTTGAACTCCTCCACTACTATTTAGTACAACACTAAATTAAAGTGCACTTTTTGTACAGAACGCCACTACAATATTTTAAAACAAATAAAGTGCACTTTTGTGCATGATGTCACACAAGATATTTCAATAACTGTAAAATAAAAATTAGCTGCATAATAGGAAATCAAATTGCGTACGTCCTTCGCTATGTGGTATGTTCCTGCGGACGTTATCTCCTTCTTTTGTTGACTATTTTTTGTTGATGTGGAAATGTAAGACGTCAGGCTGAATTGGGTCAGTGCTGTTTGCTTGGGCATTTTGTTGAGTGTGGCACCGGCCGGAGATGTTGACATGCGGAGTTTCAAGCACTCTTCATTCTCTAGCGGGTGACTTTTCAAATGATGCTACAAATTAGTAGGGCTGCTATTTTTTGTAGCAACGCTTTTGCCGCATACTTGACATATTACGGTTGTCTGTTCAACATCTTCCCGCTTGAAGCTAAACCACCACCAGATGATGGACCACATGCTGTTTTTCTTGGGAATTAATTCTTCCTCCATTTGTTACCAGATTCGCACCTTCTCTCTCCCGTATTACCACTCGCACTGCTCCGCAAACACCACCTGCCGGTAACTTTACCCATGCTGCTACCTCTCCGGTCCGCGAGGGCGTATGACGTTGCACGCGCGACAGTATGTGACGTATGTAAGAAGATGTGCTTGTTTTATGTCTCTGTGAGAAGGAGAGACAAGAAAGAGTGAGAAAAGCCTGACATGTAATGCCCGCAGTTAAAAGCAACTGCGTGAGAAGGTATACTCGAGTACTCACAATGTAGTCATTTTCTACATCGCACAGAGACAAACCCGCGATATATCGAGTATATTCGATATATCGCCCAGCCCTAATACAGTCTGACCTATTTGTCTTATTCTTGTCCTGCGCCTGAGTCAATGTCACATTTGTGAAGGCTCACTGCTTGCAACAAATCTCCCTCGGGGCCCCCCACGCAAAAATTCTCCTTCAAGCTCCAAACTGTGATCTTTTGCCCTTCGCTGAGGTCACACATTTACAGGCGGTTGGGTACTCAGTCCAACAGGAGCTTCCCTAGAGCATGCTCGTAATGTGGTGTTGAGCAAATGAAGCGTGCTGAGCAGTGTGGTGCAGAAGGTGTGAGGAGGCAGCAAGTCGGTTTGAGGACATGTTGGTACTATATGCCAGTGGTTCCCAAACTTTTTACCATCCCGTACCCCTTCAAACATTTAATCTCCAGCTATGTACCCCTCTCCTCCCCGTTTTTTTTTTCTCTGTTTAAGATGTAAGTTTAGATCAAACAGAGTTTTATTAAAATAGAGACTGATAAACGGGAATTTGAAAGAAGGGCGTGACCGGAACGGAGCGGGAACGTGACAGAAATCCAGGTTAATGTGAAGGTGATGAGGTGGAGACTTGTCCAGGGTGTACCCCGCCTTCCGCCCAAATGCAGCTGAGATAGGCTCCAGCACCCCCCGAAACCCGAAAAGGGACAAGTGGTAGAAAATGGATGGATGGATTAAAACAATAACATTTCAAATTAAAATCAGAGACTGAAGATAAAATAATTTAGGTTGTCATATGTGCAAAAAAAATAAAAGTGTTTTCAGCCTGGATTTTCAGCCAACATTAAGGCTTTTTTCACATATCCGGGTAGACTATTTTAGATTTTAGGATAAAAAAATTAAACGCAGCGTCAGTCATGACTCTAGGCACCAGCATGATATGGAGTGCCAAATGTAAAATTTCAGTCACACTTTTCTAGCAGACATATTTCTCAGATTTAGCTAATTTTTAATCACATATAAGTTTAAATTAAATGTTGACTCTACATATTACGTCCTTATATTATGTCTAAATGTTAAATCCATCCATCCATCCATTTTCTACCGCTTATCCCTTCGGGGTCACGGGGGGCGCTGGAGCCTATCTCAGCTACAATCGGGCGGGAGGCGGGGTACACCCTGGACAAGTCGCCACCTCATCACAGGGCCAACACAGATAGACAAACAATATTCACACTCACATTCACACACTAGGGCCAATTTAGTGTTGCCAATCAACCTATCCCCAGGTGCATGTCTTTGGAGGTGGGAGGAAGCCGGAGTACCCGGAGGGAACCCACGCAGTCACGGGGAGAACATGCAAACTCCACACAGAAAGATCCCGAGGCCGGGATTGAACTCACGACTACTCAGGACCTTCGTATTGTGAGGCAGACGCACTAACCCCTCTGCCACCGTGCTGCCCTAAATGTTAAATGTTAAATCTACACCGAAATCTTAAATATGAATCTATATATTACATATAAATCTATAGGTTAAATCTAAACCTAAATCTTAAATATAAACCTATATGTTAAATCTAAACCTAAATCTTAAATCTACCCTAAATGTTAAATTGAAATCTAAATGTGAGCGCTAAATGTTGAATGAGAGCAATAAATGTTCAATCTAAACCTAAATGATAAATCTAAATCTAAATGTGAGCGCTAAATGTTAAATCTAAATCTAAATGTGAGTGCTAAATGTTGAATCTAAACCTAAATGTTAAATCTATACCTAAATCTTAAATCCCAACCTAAATCTTAAATCTAAATCTAAATGTGAGCGCTACATCTCTCGCCAAGGGTAAGGATTAAATATTTATAAAATGCCAATATTCCAAAGCAGCACCCACATCTCTGCCTCTCAGTGCAGACACTTGTACACCTTTCTCGAAATAAGAAAACATGACAGATGCTTAATGAAAAATAATGCCATTAAAGTTGTATATATTTTTTTAACGTTTGCTCCAAACGTGTGAGTGTGCAAGGTGTGTTGCATAAAGACACTCAACAATTAATGTAATTGATTCTTAAACTCAGGCATGCAGTCTACATGAATACACCTATTTATATTTGTATGGGTCTTTCATCATTTGGCTGCGCTCTTACTTCATGATTGTGTCACATATGAACATTACCTTGCTGTAAACAACATGGCTGTTTCTTCTTCATTGTTCGGCGCACATTTGGCGGGCATTTCTTTTCGGAGTTAAAAATCAACATTTTTCAATTTGACAGATGCCGATCAAAATGTTGATTGTGGTTCCCATCGATGCTCTATGCCTTCACATAAACTTAGTTGACACAACAAAAACTGTCGAAAATTTACAAAATGACATGTAAATAAAGCTAAAAGTAAAAGAAAACTTCATTATTACAACAATGACTCATACAAGGTAGACAAGGGCAACAGTATAACTAAAAACATGTCACCAAACAGGCAGCAGTAAATAAACAAAATTGATAAAAACAACTGTCATTAAAAACAAAGCACAAAAAACAAGATGTCATCAAAATAAAGCGTAAAATAAAATGTATTTAAATAGAATCGATTTCTCAATTCAAGACATTTAAAAAAAGGCAAAATTAAGTATTGTGTTTATCATAACTGATAAAAGTTTTTCAAAAATATATATATGGCATAACTCTTGGATTTATACTGTATGTATTTGATTCATGTGCCAGGTCAAAGCTCTACACCAGGGGTGTCAAACTCAAATACAGAGTGGGCCAAAATTTAAAACTGAACAAAGCCAAGGCCAAGGTTGAAAAAATTTACCTTTAACGTACTCTACGAGCTATCGTCACATCCGCTTTTCACCCATTCTAACATCGTTCAGACCCAGTCACAAGATGTGTGCGGCTTCTGTACGCACACACGAGCGAATGCAACGCATACTTCATCAACAGCGATACAGGTTACACTGAGGGTGCCAGTATAAAAAACTTTAACACTGTTAGAAATATACGCCACACTGTGAATCCACACCAAACAAGAGTGACAAACACATTTCGGGAGAACATCCGCACCGTAACACAACATAAACACAACAGAACAAATACCCAGAATCCTTTGGAGCACTAACTCTTCCGGGACGCTACAAAATACACCCCCGCTACCACCAAACCTCCCCCCCCCCCCCCCCCCCCCCCCCCCACACACACACACACACACACACACCTTGTAGCGTCCCAGAAGAGTTAGTGCTGCAAAGAGTTCTGGTTTGGTGTGGATTCACAGTGTGGCGTATATTTCTAACAATGTTCAAGTTTTTTATTCGGCTACCCTCAGTGTAACCTGTATCGCTGTTGATGAAGTATGCGTTGCATTCTAATGTGTGTGCACGCAGAAGCCACACATGTTATGTGACTGGGCCAGCACTCGTTTGGCTGGCTGGCTGGCTGGCTGGCTCCCGGGAGGATCGGCGGGCAAGCTCTAGTGTTAATTTGATATCGCCTCAAGGGCCAAGTGAAATTACACGGTGGGCCAAATTTGGCCTGCGGGCCAGAGTTTGACACCCATGCTCTACACCATTCTTAAAAGAAGAAAGTCCTTGTTATTTTTGATGAAGGAAAAACTGACAATGGCTAAACTGATGTAGCTGAGCTCAAAGGTTTGATCAATCAATGTTAAAAAACAGCATCATGCATAAATAAAATTACCTGTTGCATGATTCAAATTAATTATCTCATCGCTAACCAATGATGTTTATCACGGGCTGCACATCGTCATCTGTAAAAACATTCTCCTTCCTTCCTCACCCTTGTTGTCCTCTTGGTACTCCTGATCCAAACTGCATCTCACCTGTGCTTGTGAGGGGGATATATGTGGCCCAAAGTTCAAAAGGCGGTACACTTGCCAATTAGCCATGCAGTAAATACTATCTTTAGCTTAGCACACACATACGCACACACACTTTGACCCTGCTATCTAACTGAAAATCCAAATCTTTGATACAAAGACTCAGACTCCAAGCCTCACAGAGCTACAACCCAACTATCAGTGGCTGGAGCGAGTCTAGACTACACAGTGCCTGCATTATCTTATTGGTTTAATGTTGAGCAAACTTTGGCAGCACACCAGACCACCAGTCGCTGGTTCCTCGCCTTTATCATATTTCTGTTTGCACTTCTTTGCGAGGGAGCCATTAAAGATGCATCTCTCTCGAGAAAGCATGCACGCTTACCTCCAATGATTGTCGAGCTTCGATTACAGGAATTAGGTCTGGGGGGTCAACCAAATGGTGTCTTCAAATAATTAGAATAAATAGAGATGATTTATCATCCTCCCATTTGTTTTAAGTAGAAATGGTTTTGCTGGTGTGTCGTAAGTAGGTTTTTGTTTTTTGGACAATTAGTGCAGTAACTGGTCCCAGTGGACAGCAGATGCAGGGCTACCTCCCCACCATGCAACAATAGCCCAAAGTCCATCCATCTGTATTTGTCCAATACAGTAAAGAATCCCCGCAGGAAAACCAACTGGCCTTCCTCTGTTGCCTATTGTGATGAAACTATCAGTGGAATGAATCATTACGAGGACAATCACAGTCACTTCTCTGATCCCAAACAGAAAACCGACATTGATTGATCAAGAGACAAATGGAGCAAATTCTTGCCGCCTGCCTTTCTGTCCTCAGACCAGCAGGTGAAAGGCTAACTCAGTTAATTTCTGTGACCTGTGTCTCCATCCCTGTCAGGGCTGACAGAGTGGCTGCTTCCAGTAGGTGGCTCTGTAAATAACCGGGGGGTCTGACAGGCAACTGCTGCTGTAGGTCTACTTTTTCTAAACTAAGTCATCGCAGACCCAAGAAAGCAAATCACGCATTCTTGCGTCTGCAAAGAGATGACTTGCAGTATTAATGCAGCAATACACGACATCCTGGTGAAAAGCTTAAGGCAGGGGTGTCCAAACTTTTTCCACTGAGGGCCGCACACGGAAAAATTAAAGCATGCAGGGGCCATTTTGATATTTTTCATTTTCAAACCATAACAACATATATGGATTTTGTTTGTTTTTTATCTTTAGGGCTCCCGGGGACCATAAAGGGTCTAAGTGATTAAAATGCTAAAAACAAGTCAAATTATTATTTTTTTATTTATATAACGCTTACAGTAAATCTCTACAGTATATCAACTTCAGGTTGATATAAAGTTTAAAAAAACAAAACGGTTTTATGCCTTTTCTGTCAAAGACAACTTAATTTTTTATAATAAAACTGAAATATGCAGTATTTCCCCCACTGCCCAAAACATTCAGAAAGAAATGTTTGATGTGAAGTAATTAGGGCCTTAAAAATATCAATAATGCAGGACACCATTGATTTTAATTAATTATTATTTTTGAGTAATCACAGTGAAAAGATAAATAAAATCCCATTAAATATATTTGGGATCCAAAAGGTGCCCCACTCAGAAAGTGATACATTTTTATTAGTTTTTTTTTTAACTTTCAACACTTAAGTTACGAGCTCAACTTCAGATGTATCTGTCGATTTTACGTTTGAACTATTATTTTGTTTGTTTTATGCTCTTTTGTCAAATAAAATGTTGATGTTTTTGTATGGCAACCACACAATATATGCAATATTTCCCACATAAAACATTTTAAAGTGAAATATTTGAAATAATTGGAGCCTTGAATAGGTCAATAACTCATTATAACATTGATTTTTTTTTTTTTGAGCAATGGCAAAAAAAGAAAAACGAAAGATAGACAAAAGAAAAAAAAAGCCTGCATGGTAGCTTTGTGTCAACATTGCAACTTTTTATAGTTAGATTTCACCTCATTCCACTTTTTTAAATGTTTTTTTAATTTTTGCAATAGCATTTCCAGAATGTGTGGCGGGCCGGTAAACAATTAGCTGCGGGCCGCACTTTGGACACCCTGGCTTAAGACACCAGATGGTTGGATAGAGTAATCAAAATGTGTATTTTGTACTATTACTTTAAAGCAGATCTGAGCAAAATACGGCCCAATAAAGGGGACCTAATGTGCAAAAACAACTTTTCTAACCTGTTGGTACCTATCTAGGTGTATTTGGGATCGGCATAAGTCCTGACAATGTGAAATCAAACTCTGGAGGTGTAACCAACTTGTGGTGCACAATATTGTAGGGTGGGAAGAAGCTGAGTGTTGTGAAACAACTATAGACACAAATACTTTTAGTTAACTTTTTTTTTAACATTTTAAACATACAGCATGAAAAATTAAGCCATTTTTCTCATATAAAATAAATGGTCCAAAAGTCAGTTTTGTCGGAAAAAGTCAAGTTTGGATCCAGTCAAAGTTATTTTAGAAGATAGAGTTCTCTCTCATAGATCAATTTCTCATTGATAGAGTTCTACCGCACAGATGACCACTCCCTTGAATTCAGTGGAATTATCCTAAATCACGTTCCTGGTGTCGCTGGCTGTGACTTGTCATTCACTGAACGCAGTTGGGTTTTCCAACAGGACAATGACCCCAAACACACGTCAAAAGTGGTAAAGGAATGGCTAAATCAGGCTAGAATTAAGGTTGTATAATGGCCTTCCCAAAGTCCTGACTTAAACGTGTGGACAATGCTGAAGAAACAAATCCATGTCAGAAAACCAACAAATTTAGCTGAACTGGACCGATTTTGTCAAGAGTAGTGGTCAAAAATTCAACCAGAAGCTTGTGGATGGCAAAAGCGCCTTATTGCAGTGAAACTTGCCAAGGGACATGTAACCAAGTATTAACATTGCTGTATGTATACTTTTGACCCAGCAGATTTGGTCACATTTTCGGTAGACTCATAAAATAAATTCATAAAAGAACCAAATGTCATGAATGTTTTTTGTGAAAAATAAGTATGTGCTCCTATCACTCTATCACAAAAGAATAAGTGTTGTAGAAATGATTGGAAACTCAACACAGCCATGACTTTATATTATTTACAAGTGTATGTGATCAGTGTCAACTATCTCCAGTTGACTCAATACATGTGTTTTGGGTTTGCCCATCCTTGAGCAGTTATTGGACTGAAATGTTTAATACTTTGTCTTTGGTAATTGGCGAAAAGATCAAATTGAATCCTGTGGACTATTTCTGGTAGCACCTCAGTTATCTACCCTTAGCAAATCCCAAAATAATGTTGTAGCATTCACTACGTTGTTGGCTAGAAGACTTATTGTGTTAAATTGGAAGGCAACAGCGCCTCTGTGCCACACCCGAGGGATTAGAGATGTTCTGTATTTTCCCAAACTGGAGAAAATTAGGCTGACTTTGAGTGGTTATTCTTCCGCCCAAATGCAGCTGGGATAGGCTCCAGTCGACCCTGCAACCCCGAAAGGGACAAGCGGTAGAACATGGATGGGTGGATGGGTGAAAGGTAATTGAAGGGTGGATAACTGATGAGCCTTTTGTTTGCTTTTTGTTTTGCTGCACTGTGTGGGGGACATTCAGGAGTGGAGTGGTCCATGGCTTCATGTCAATATTTGCCTGTACTCATTTGACTGATGTATATTGTTTTTTTTAGTTTATAATTGCGTTCATTGTTTGACGACAAAAAAAGAACATTTGACATGTGTTTAGTTGTATTTCTGGACTGTATGTGTCAAAAATCAAATAAACAAATGTTAAAAATACAGAAGCTGCAGCAGTTACAGTGCTTTATGAATTGCACTCAGATAATTATTCCAGACTTTCATAATTTCTTCCCTGGTCCTATTGAGACCTTACTTTACACCTTAGGTTTTACCGTCATCAGGAGGACATTGAGCCGCAAGTTTTTCCCACTGCTTTCTATCTGGGGCCTGGCTCTTTGCGCTAGCATGCCTTCTTTTGCCCAAGATTTGTAGTAGGTAGATTTTTTTGTTGCAGTTATGGTTTTTAACGATCACTACCCCCAGAACCAACCTTTCTTCTACTCCTTCATAGGCATCCCGGGTTTGGAACCATCCTAGCCAAGTATCTAGACCTATTGTCCTCAGTTACATTTGTCCAAGAGACAGAATTTTTCCCAGCAGACAGTAATATTTCAGTTGACTAGGATTTGAACTCTGGTCCCCACAAGAGTTTAGAAAGCCGATATGATTACCCATTGAGCTATGCAGCCATTCACAATGATGTTCCTCCATTAATGACCAGTATTCTGTAAAACTGTGTGATTTCATTATTTTGGTTTATGTTTGGCAGGCCAAATGAAAGATTTTGGCAGGCCAGATTTCAGGTATTGACGCCCCCTGATAGTCAGTAAATAAGAACCAAACAAGCCAGCATATTAATGCCTGATTATGCATTGGCTGTGCAAACTGCAAGGACTTCTACACTGGACAGAAGCTTTCTACACACTTTCAGACAATATTTCAATGGAGCCTATCCCAGTTGCACTCCGGCGGAAGGCAGAATAGACCCTGGACGAGTCAATTTTACTTCATCTTAAACTTAATCTTCAAAATATCAATTTAAAGACAGTATAAGTGCATTTCAGACAGTTAGTAATAGCACATTTTGGGGCGGTATAGCTCGGTTGGTAGAGCGGCCGTGCCAGCAACTTGAGGGTTGCAGGTTCGATCCCCGCTTCCGCCATCCTAGTCACTGCCGTTGTGTCCTTGGGCAAGACACTTTACCCACCTGCTCCCAGTGCCACCCACACTGGTTTGAATGTAACTTAGATATTGGGTTTCACTATGTAAAGCGCTTTGAGTCACTTGAGAAAAAGCGCTATATAAATGTAATTCACTTCACTTCACTTCACATACTGGGAGTCAAATATAATGTACATACAAATACACATATATACTCACATACACACAATTATTCATACATATATACATACATACGCGCACACATAGGTACTTACGCTCCCACATACATACACAAATACAGTACATACCCATCCATCCATCCATTTTATACCACTTGTCCCTTTCGGGGTCGCGGGGGGTCGCTGGAGCCTATCTCAGCTGCATTCGGGCGGAAGGCGGGGTACACCCTGGACAAGTCGACAGTACATACCTACACACTCAAAGTTCGTACATCCACACGCACATTCACTGTACAAACATACATATACACATACTGTACATATGCATTCACTGTACAAACATACATATAC
This sequence comes from Entelurus aequoreus, assembly GCF_033978785.1. Lineage (NCBI taxonomy): Eukaryota > Metazoa > Chordata > Actinopteri > Syngnathiformes > Syngnathidae > Entelurus > Entelurus aequoreus. The sequence continues at coordinate 17,734,924 of NC_084754.1, read as the reverse complement.
ACATACTGTACATATACAAGCACATATGCATACATTCACTCATGCATATAATCATGTTTCATCAACCATACTAACGTAGTTGCCCTAGAGCAGGGGTCGGCAACCCGCGGCTCTAGAGCCGCATGCGGCTCTTTAGCGCCGCCCTAGTGGCTCTCTGGAGATTTTTCAAAAATGTATGAAGAATGGAAAAAGATGAGGGGAAAAAAATCTCTTTTTTTGTTTAGGATGGTTTCTGTAGGAGGACAAACGTGACACAAACCTCCCTAATTGTTATAAATCACACTGTTTATATTAAACATGCTTCACTGATTCGAGTATTTGGCGAGCGCCGTTTTGTCCTACTAATTTTGGCGGTCCTTGAACTCACCGTACAGTTTGTTTACATGCAGAACTTTCTCCGACTTTCTAGGACGTGTTTTATGCCACTTCTTTTTCTGTCTCATTTTGTCCACCACACTTTTAACGTTGTGCATGAATGCACAAAGGTGAGTTTTGTTGATGTTATTGACTTGTGTGGAGTGCTAATCAGACATATTTGATCACTGCATGACTGCAAGCTAATCGATGCTAACATGCTATTTAGGCTAGCGATATGTACAATAATATTGCATCATTATGCCTCATTTGTAGCTATATTTGAGGTCATTTAGTTTCCTTTAAGTCCTCTTAATTCAATTTATATCTCATGACACATGTAATATGGCTTTTTTTTTTTTGCGGCTCCAGACAGATTTGTTTTTGTATTTTTGGTCCAATATGGCTCTTTCAACATTTTGGGTTGCCGACCCCTGCCCTAGAGGAAACTGGGTAACACATGGCACACTGACAAAGCTTAACCTATTGCAACTATAACAATCTAAAAGGTTTATACAGTTCGCTTCTCCTTCTTCCCCTCCATTAATCTGCTTTCTTTTGTATTTCAAGTTATCATTACATATACAGTATATATTGTTGCATTTGAATCAATTGTATTGTTGATAATAGAGGTAATTATTGTTATCATTAATTATCAATAGTGCTATTTATATTGGTATTTGTATTGCTCCATTTGTAGTGTAATAATGCTCATTGTCATTTCTGTGTAATTAATATGTATTTCACTAACTGCTTCTTTGCTTTCACTTTTACTGTCATATTTGTACATATTCTATTCGCTGATGCTGTTCTGTTGTTGTTGTTGTTGTTGTTATTGTTATTGTTGTGTTTGTTGTTGTCGTTGTCTTCCTGTCTTATTCCCCTCTTGTCCCCGCAATTTCGCCCTCTGTCTTCCTTTTTTCCCTTTCTATCCCCTCTTGCTCCAGCCCGGCTGCACCAAATAATAATATAAATCCATTTAATAAAGTCAGATACAAATAAGGCAACAAGAGAAGTATCCCACACTTCTCTTTTGTAAAGTAAATCTGTACAGCCGATATGGGCATCTACATCAACAATATGATTTGCCTGAGCTGGACAGAATTAAAAAAAAAAAAAATGTTAATAATAAATAGATTGTTTTTCATACCTCGCTTTGTTCTCTGTTCACTTGATCAAATATGTTCTAACATTCCACACTACAAAATAGGTCTGGGCGATATGGACGAAAAAGTATATTTATATTTTTACTTAAACTCGATATTCGATATATGTCTCGATATATTTTTCGGTGAAAGTATACATATAAAGATATTCATTTTTGATCCATAGTCCGTGAAATTGAAGTGAATGACAACTGTCAGTGGCACTTTTATTAACCCACTTAGTCAAGATGGGTATTACCAGCACAGAAATGAAACTGTTTAAGTAGTACAGAATTACATAGCATAAATAAAATAGAAAAATATTATTTCTACGTAAAATAAATAACATAGCTGTGCAAATAATACAAAATGTATCAAACTCAGATAAAAAAAATTAATTTGCGGGCAGGCACTTTGTGATTTCCCTTCCTTTTTCGATGACCCGCCCTATCTTGCCTCTGATTGGCCTGTCCCTAACCAATCGTGACTCATCATAGTAAACAACCAACCAATTATGGATGTTCTTATACGTGCAAGCACGTCTTGGAAGGAGGAAGTGGAAGGGGTTTAGTCGCCCATGGAGGGGGAGTGGGGGAGAACAAGGAACACAACAGATACGCGGCGTTTGGTCATTTTAACATGAAATAAATTATATCGATATTACGATATTTTCTTAATTCATATCTTGTTTAAAAATATATCCGATATATATTACGAACTTGATATATCGCCCATCCCTACTACAAAATAATAAAAGTATGTATGATTCTTCCTGATATCATACAAGATCAATATTTGTATCGTATTAGAAGTGAAAAAGTTGTATCGGGACACCTCTATTGCGCAATATGGAAAAATATGAATATTAATATTGTAGTTTTGCTGGCATATAACCTACGCAAGGAGTAGGTGTCCGAGCATTTAGTTGATTTGAAAAAAGACTGGTCGTTTGGAAGGTTGTCTGGTCTGCAGCCTGGGTTGGACTCTGGCCCAAAGAGGGAGCCATGAAGCAGAAAAGGTCGACCCTTTATTGCTCATAAAGACTAAGACGGGAGTTTCTTGTGTGCAAAAAAAAAACCGCTTAACACCTGTTGGAATGTTGACTTACAGTCTTTATCACTGATATCTACGTGCTCGATAAATAGAGTCATGCAATGACAAAGGGCATTCTAGTTGCCTTGTAACTACAAAACTTGCTGAACGCAGGTGTGAGCGTGTGGCGGCTAGATAGAGAAGATACGAGAGTATTTGTTCAGTTATGTAGTTGGTATGGTTAGTGCTTGAGCAGGTGTGTGTGTGTGTGTGTGTGTTTACCAGTGGATCACGTATACGTGTGGAGGCCATGAACATGGGCAGGCCATTATCTAATGTTGAACGTGCAGCCACACGCCGTTGAAATAACCTAAACCCACCGAGACCGCCGCCTTGAAAGAGAGACTTTATTATGCTCTACTTCGTAAAAATGAATGAATGTGAGTCACATGGCTCTCTTTCACTTCTTTTTATTGCACTTTAAAAAAAAGAGGTCTGGTATTCCTTGAAGTAACTAAACAGCAGCCAAGAGAATGAAGTGATGATAAAAAAGCAAAATGGGAAAGTGACTCCCTTAGATCCACAACAATGATGTTGTCTTTGGAGCGCTGTGTGACGTGTCTTACTGACAACACTTCAAAGTGGTGAGATTACACTCCTTTGCTCCTGTTAATCCCAGGAGTCGGCTGACAGAAGTTGTGTGGCCTTTTCCCATGTAATGATGCTTTGGCCCAAATGTCTAAATATTGACTCTTATCGCTTTGCTGCCATTCACACAAGATCAAGGTGAGTCAGAGTTGAAAGCGCTGTGCTTAAAAGGGTCCATCCATCCATCCATCTATCCATTTTCTACCGCTTGTCCCGTTCGGGGTCGCGGGGGGTGCGGACACCCTGGACAAGTCGCAGGGCCCACACCGATAGACAGACAACATTCACACTCACATTCACACACTAGGGTCAATTTAGTGTTGCCAATCAACCTATCCCCAGGTGCATGTCTTTGGAGGTGGGAGGAAGCCGTAGTACCCGGAGGGAACCCACGCAGTCACGGGGAGAACATGCAAACTCCACACAGAAAGATCCCAAGCGCAGGATCGAACCCAGGACCTTCGTATTGTGAGGCAGACGCACTAACCCCTCTTCCACCATGCTGCCCCTTAAAAGGGTCGTTTTATGATTGTTTTTTTCTACATTTAACACTTCCTTGTGATCTACATAACATATAATGGTGGTTCTTTGGTCAGAAATGTACATAGATTTTGTCTTACGGACCATCTTCCGTCTCTTCAGAATACGCCGTTTTGTGGGCGGTAGAGATGCGCGGTTTGCGGACACAACCGCGGAGTCCGCAGATAATCCGCGGGTCGGGCGGATGCATGACGAAAAAAATAGATTTTAAATAGATTCGGGCGGGTGGCAGTTGAACCAAATACATATATATATATATATATATATATATATATATATATATATATATATATATATATATATATATATATATATATATATATATATATATATATATATATATATATATATATATATACATAGTTAAATGTTGTTACCCACATATGAAAAACAAGCAGCACTCTTTGAAACAGGCAATTATTCATCAGGCACTGCTGCAGCTGTCATGCCAAATTTCTTCCCCTTAAATCACAAAGTTGCCGGGGTCCTTAACCGGCACGCGACTGTCCTGTTTCGCGCCTGTACAAAAAAAAAGATTCCAGCAGCTGTCAAAGACGAAGTATCCTTCCAGCGACTGGCAGTCAAAGCCGAAGTGCTATCGATTGCTGTCAATGACGTAAGAGGAAACATGACCACGGAAGTAGGGGGAAGAAATTTGGCGTGACACAGCACACCACAACACAACACAACAGCAGAAGAAGAAAAAAATAAAAAGATGGCAACGCCGGCAGCAAAGGTGGTACGCGACAAACTAAAAAAGGGAATACTAAAGAGCAGGGAAAAAAAATAACAATAATAGTCAACACTCTCTTAATGGAAATGACAATAATATTATAATAATGATAAATAATATTATCACGCATTAATATCTCTTAGCCTCTAATGCATGGCCAAGAGATATTAATACGTGGCACGCATTGAATGTCTCTGCTGCATTGGATCAGTCTCCTTTCTTTAACAGGCAAAAGCTTTCTAACCTCACTAATGCCTTGCATCGTCTATATTAGATATATAACAACGGGTGGGTGGCGGGTGGCGGGCGGGTGTGGTTTTGATAAAATGTCAGTTCGGGTAGATGGCGGGTGGATGACGACTTTTGTGATGCGGTTGCGGATGAAATAATTGCCTATCCGCGCATCTCTAGTGGGCGGTATTGTTTATGTGCAAAGTCCTCCTCCTTTGAATTTGTCTACACCTCGTCAGTCATACTACAGTTTTTAGCGCTTCCAGATCGAGTCTACTAAGTTAGAACTATGCGCTACTTTTTATTAGAAACGGCAACAGCGGAGGATTTGCCAGGAAAGCGCCTGTTTTTCAGCAATTGAACATGCAAAAATTTGCAAAAATAAGCACCATTTAAAGATGTTTAAAAACAGAGTTTACATAAATGCATACCCCATTTGTCCAAATGAATCACTATGTCTGTTTCAGTCACTATGTTATTTAGCCACTACAGTAATTACATATATACATATACCATTTGCCCAAATGAATCACTGTCTGTTTCAGTCACTGTGTTATTTAGCCACTACAGTAATTACATAAATGCATACCCCATTTGTCTAAATGAATCACTATGTCTGTTTCAGTCACTATGTTATTTAGCCACTACAGTAATTACAACCTGTGTTCGCATCCACAGGAACCACATGGGTTCGCCAACTCGATACAGTATTTACAACCTTACTAGTGTTCACTTCACAGCCACAGATAGTTCATCCGGTTATTTACATTATTTACACAATACGTTGCTTCATTCACATTTTACTTTGGCATTTTTGCTTTGAAGGCTCTCACATGGGCCTTCCTGGCAAATTTCTGAGCAGCTTGCATTTTCCTTTTTGTTTCTGCTTTAGTGGATTCTGTCTTGGATTTTATAGCCATCTTCTGTCTCTTCGACTACCTCTCCACTTCTAACTGCTCAGAATGCAAAAATCCTAAAGAGTACAAACAATGTTTATTCTATTAGCTAACATCCTGTATCTGAAGAATAGCCATTTGTAATTAATAGCATGAAATAACAAATATCTTGCAGTCATGTTGTTTATGTTTCCAAATGATTCAACTGTTCAATGTCAAAATATAAACAGTAGAAATAATGAACAAAATGTCAGCCACTGTCTTGTTGTAAAACACCAATGAAAATATAATTTTGCATTTAGACAGACTGTAGCAAAAGTCATCACATGTCTGCCACAATCATGTGTGTTATTAAATGTGTATTCCACGTCTTCCATGCCAAAACAGTTTTGATTTGGGCTTACATGGTAAACAACTCAAATGAATGTGTTATCCAGATGCATACACTTGTCCAAATGTGGCCAAGTAGACACATTGTAGGTTTCCTGGACGTCGTCTACATCGCTAAAAGAAAAATCTAAGAGAATCCCTCTGCCATATATAGTCTCTCGTCGTCATTTGAGATGTGCTTGTCTGTTGTGATTTCCCTTCCTGGTTCGATGACCCGCCCTATCTTGCCTCTGATTGGCCTGTCCGTAATGTTTTGCCCTAATCTTAACCAATCGTGACTAATTATAGTAAACCAACCATCCAATCATGGATTTTCTTATACGTAAACCAACCAATCATCATTGATGTTTCCCGTATATGTTGTCCCCTACCCTTGGAGTTGCACTAGTCTATTTCTCTCTTTCTCTTCTCCCTCACTCTTATTTTGTAGCATGTAGCTTAGCTAACCGCTACATGTGACTAAAAATAGCTAAACTACGGAAATCGCTACTTGTTTAAAAAGTAGAGAAGCTACTGCCAAGCTACTGGGAAATGTAGTTAAGCTACGTAGCGAATGGAAAACAGTAGTTTTTACCACTGCAGCCGTAAACACACATTGTAGGTCAGAAAAAACGAAGAAAAAGGATAAATAGTTTTGTATATTTTTACAGAGATAAAAAAGACGGATTATAGGACCGCTTTAAGATATGTCGTTACCAACTCTATACGTGCATGTTGTAAAGATGAATTCATTATTTGAAATCCTTGTGAATACTGTGTGTTAACAAAATGCTACGCAGAACCCGAACACTAGTGATGGAATGTGCTGCTCTTTTAAAGGAGAACTGCACTTTTTTGGAACTTTGCCTGTCATTCACAATCATTATGAGAGACAATAAGAGAAAAGGTTTGTTTGTTTTTATACATAAAGCATTGATGGAGGGTTTTGAAGTTGTTTTAGAGGGTTTTGAAGGCTACAACGGTGACTCCCATTCGCCACATCTTCCAAGTGTTTTTTATCGTCTTTAAAATCATAAATAATTTGAAAAGAAAATATGTGTGGTCTTATCTCTCATAATGATTGTGAACGATAGGCAAAATTCCCCAAAACTGCAGTTCCCCTTTGGGGAGCTTGTGCTTTTTCCTCTGCTCTTTTGGCTCCAAAAAGATGTTGTCGTTGTTGTTTACTTTGATTTATTAGCAAAATGTCTGTAAAATGAATATCTAATGTCAAAAGATAATTAGATTAAATGTTAAATATTTATATGGCTTTATTTATGTGCTCATTAGGTTAGATTAGATCAGACCTGGGCATTGTGCGGCCCGCGGGCCGCATCCGGCCCTTTGTACGTCCCTGTCCGGCCCGCGTGAGGCCAATTATAAATTACAAAATACATTTTAAAAAGCATCTATTTCGAGTGTGCAATACAACGGTGCTGCTTTTGTTTTGAAAAGCGTTATTTGTATTACTTCCGTGTGGACGTATGCTGGTGCGCGCAGCGGCAATCTCAAATTACAAAATAAATTTAAAAAAACATCTTTGTCGTGCGTGCAATACAACTGTGCTGCTTTTATTTTGAAAAGTGTTATGTATGTCCTGTGAGGGAATGCGCACAGCGACAAGTGATGCACGCTAAAAAGAGAAAAGTTGATGACGAATGGCGTGTTTTCAACAAGACAAGTAAAGGTAAAGCTGTGTGCTTATTTGTGGTACACACGTTGCTGTGTTTAAAGAATATAGTGTAACGACCTGCTGAAGTAGATGTTGTCTTCTTGAGTTGCGTAAATGAGGAGTGAGGAGACGTGCGTGTGGAAGGAACGAGATATGTTGAGCTGTGTTAGTATAGCTTGCTCAATAAAAGTTTAAAAAGAGCGTCAGACTTGATGTGCACTTCTTCTGGACGCTACAATTGGTGGCAGAAGTAAAACTTTGCGCATACTGCACTGTTTGTGTGCTACGTCATCGGGAGGTACGTGCCACGTGAGGAGCTCGCCGCAAAGAGAGAGAGAGAGAGAGCGTTTACAGGTGCAGCCACGCTGCTTGCCACGGGGGGAATTCCGCCCTCAATGAAGACTCCCAGGTTTGATGGCAAGGCGAACTGGGAGGCATTTCATCCCACTTCTGACATTAATTGTAGCGTCCAGAAGAAGTGCACACCAAGTCTGATGCACTTTTTTAACTTTTATTGAGCAAGCTATACTAACACAGCTCAACTTATCTCGTTCTTTCCAAAAGGAAAACCAATCCTCACTCCTCATTTCCGCAACAGCAACGCTTCCTCCTTCTTCGCCAATCACCTTACAGGCGTGCTACGTTCACAACGTTTTCTTATCTGGTTAAATAAAGGTTTTACAACAAAGAGGATGCAGGATAAAGTGACAGAAATTGAAATTTTTGTATTGTAATATACATCAGGAAGTGTTGTGTAAGAAAGTGTTAAAAATAAAACCATCAAAAGCCATCTGCTTTTGTATAAAGATAAGTTAGGTTAAATGAAAATATTATTATTATTATTATCTATCTTACGGTATATCAAAAATAATTTGAGCAAAATTTAATTGAAATATTGTCAGTGTGGCCCTCCAGCAGTGCTCGGGTTGCTCATGCGGCCCCCGGTAAAAATTAATTGCCCACCCCTGGATTAGATAGTACTTTATTAATCCCTGAGGGGAAATTAGATTTTCAGCACAATCCCATTCAAGATCAGACAAAACATTACAGGGAGACAGAAAAAGGATCGCTGACGGGTCAGCCAGAAAATCCAGTGCCCCTTTCAAAAAACGGTGGGAAACAGGTGATAAAGGACAGTGATTTTCAACCACTGTGCCGCGGCACACTAGTGTGCCGTGAGATATTGTCTCGTGTGCCGTGGGAAATTATGCAACTTCACCTAATTTGTCCAAAAAATACTTTTTGCAAATCAATAATCATAATAATGTGCCGTTGTCTAATGCCTGTGCTGTGTAGAGCTTGGCAGGGTAATCTTGTAATACTCCATACCAGTAGGTGGCAGCAGGTAGTTCATTGCTTTGTAGAAGTGGGAACGTGTCAAGGATGGTTTGTCGTGATTCCAATATGCAGAGCACAGCAGGAGACAGAGTACAGGTAAAAAGATATGTAAAGTTTAAACCAAAAATAGGAAAAGGCACTGAAGCTTAGGGATGGCTATGTAAAACAAAAGTAAAACTGAACTGGCTACAAAGTCAACAAAAACAGAATGCTGGACGACAGCAAAAACTTACAGCGTGTGGCGCAAAGACGGCGTCCACAAAGCACATCCCGTACATGACATGACAATCAACAATGTCCCCACAAAGGAGGATAGCGTACGCACAACTTAAATAGTCTGGATTGCCAAAACAAAGCAGGTGCGGGCAATAGCACTTAAAGGAAGGCGTGAAACTGCTACAGGAGAACCAAACAGGAAAGGTCACCAAAATAACAGCGCAAGACAGGAAGTAAAGCACTACACACAGGAAACAACAACAAACTCAAAATAAGGCAAGACAACCTGGTGGAGTTTCATTTTTTTTTAACTTTTTCTGCTAGTGGTGTGCCTCCGTATTTTTTTTATGAAAAAAATGTGCCTTGGCTCAAAAAAGGTTGGAAAACACTGATATAGGGTAAGGGGGGAACAGTAAAAAATATATTCAGTCAAAGGCTGGACTCCTGGGAGGGGGTCCAGACTGAGGCAGAGGAAAAAAAACTCATAGCCATAGCACACATACACATGTTACATATAATCACAAAAACATGGGAGTGGGAGCCACGAGGGCCGGCTGCAGCTAAAAAGCACTTGTCGAATAGACAGCTCCCAAAACACCTAAAAAACAAAGACCCATGTCTAATCTGATTGTGTATAATTCCACTATTTACAGTTAAACAGACATTGAAAAACATTGCTGTCACTGGGTGAGTTTAGCATTTTTGGTGTGACCCCAGGAGGAAGAGGAGAGAGGTGGCGTGAAGGTAAAATAATACTTTAATGATGAAAAATAAGGTGGCACCAGCATGGAGGAAACAAAAGTCCACGAGTGAAAAACTAAACTAACAAAGAGCCAAACAGGAATGAAGCATAGAGCAGCGTGAAGAACAAGGAACATCGGGTCAGCATGACCTGGAGCTGCATTAAGCACGGGCTGAGTACAATAAACCAGCACCGTCTGATCAACAACACTGGATTAGGAAGGAAGCCACCTGTTCAGCAACCAGGGACAGGTGTGTCAAACCGAGGGTGGAATAGAAAGTAAGAGCGCTGGACAGGAACTAAGTACCAAAACACAGGTGAGTGGTCATGACAGTAGCCCCCTCAAAATAATGGATTCCAGACATTTAAATAAAGTCCAAAACTAAGGCGCAGTGGGGAGAGAAAATACGACCACCAGTCCAAGGCATGATACCCGTAACCAGTGGTGGAGAGTCAGGTGGCAGCTTGTAGTTGAGTGCCGCAACAGTGTAGTCTCTAATTGTAGCAATGTTCTTTTCTCACCCTTCTTCCTGTTTGTGTGCTCACGACTTTAAAAAATGTTTTTCTCTAATTTGACTATCAACCTTGCAGTCGAATCTTCGGACATTCAACCCTCGGAGGGAGACGAGTTAAATACCCGAGGCCCCCAGGATACAGCGTGTTTTGGGAAAATGTTCCGAGATTGGGGACATGGGACACATTGCGACACGCCGCAGTCATTCACGTAACACGCCTTGCCACTGCGTGCCTAGAGTGGGTTTGAAACTAGTGATTGGCCGTGGTGGGATTTGTCGGAAATTGGACCTGATGCGTGTCTCTTTGACCAGTTCACCCAGGCAGGAAGCCTCCATCATTGTCAATGTTAGCCAGGTTTACCTACAGAAACCTTGTTCTTCTAGAGCAGGGGTGTCAAACTAATTTTATATCGGGGGCCACATGGAGAAAAATCTACTCCCAAGTGAGCCGGACTGGTAAAATCACGGCACGATAATAAAATAAAAAGAAAATAAAGACAACTTCAGATTATTTTCTTTGTTTAAAAATAGAACAAGCACATTCTGAAAGTGTACAAATCATAATGTTGCTGGGTTTTTTTAAACTTGCATGTTGCGGTTAATAGTATTCTATCTTTATTTGTCGTTATTTATATTTTCTGAATAAATTATGTGATAATGTTCACCAGTCAACTCATTGGTGTTAATTTTCAATCCATCAAGATAATTTTTTTATATCAAAATCAAATTACAGTATGTTATTTATGTAGTTTGATAATTTTTCTCGACTGATTTACTAACATCATGTGGTTTATTTTGTACATATGTAGCATCATCTACAAAGATACAAATATACAAAGAATTGCTATTGCAACATCCAGTGGACATCCAGTGGCTGTTTCTTTCATTCAGAAATTTCAGGTTAATTTTTATGCTTAGCAAACTCATCCCACGGGCCGGATAAAACCTGTTCGCGGGCCTGATCCGGCCCTCGGGCCGTACGTTTGACACCCCTGCTCCAGATTAAGGGTGCCCAAAATGTTTGCCTCCAAGGGTCAAAGAGAAAATGTGCCAATGGACCACAGTGATTTAAATGTACAGCAGCGCCATGAGTGAGTAGTTTAGACCCATATCGCCATATAGAAGGTAGTGGAGATGACAACCAATAGCCTTGCAAACATGCCATCAATGATTGTGCTATCTTGAAAGAGGCCTGTATAAATATTCATCAAATATGGGAATATGGGAAGCCAACCATTGGTGGGCAAAATATTTACTGGTTTGGTGGGACATTTTTACCACTGTGTTACATGGCCTTTCCTTTTAACAACACTCAGTAAACGTTAGGGAACTGAAGAGACTCATTTTTTAAGCTTTTCAGGTGGAATTCTTTCCCATTCTTGCTTGATGTACAGCTTAAGTTGTTCAACAGTCCAGGGTCTTCGTTGTGGTATTTTAGGCTTCATAATGCGCCACACATTTTCAATGGGAGACAGGTCTGGACTACAGGCAGGCCAGTCTAGTACCCGCACTCTTTTACTACAAAGCCACGCTGTTGTAACACATGGTTTGGCATTGTCTTGCTAAAATAAGCAGGGGCGTCCATGATAACGTTGCTTGGATGGCAACATATGTTGCTCCAAAACCTGTATGTACCTTTCAGCATAATTGGTGCCTTCACAGATGTGTAAGTTGCCCATGCCTTGGGCACTAATACACACCCATACCATCACAGATGCTGGCTTTTGAACTTTGCGCCTATAACAATCCAGATGGTTCATTTCCTCTTTGGTCCAGAGGACACGACGTCCACAGTTTCTAAAAACAATTTGAAATGTGTACTCGTCAGACCAGGGAACACTTTTACACTTTGCATCAGTCCATTTTAGATGAGCTCGGGCCCAGCAAAGCCGGCGGCGTCTCTGGGTGTTGTTGATAAATAGCTTTGGCTTTGCATAGTAGAGTTTTAACTTGCACTTACAGATGCAGCGACAAACTGTAGTTACTGACAGTGGTTTTCTGAAGTGTTCCTGAGCCCATGTGGTGATATCCTTTACACACTGATGTCGCTTTTTGATGTAGTACCGCCTGAGGGATCGAAGGTCATGGGCTTAACCGTTTACGTGCAGGGATTTCTCCATATTCTCTGAACCTTTTGATTATTTTACGGACGGTAAATGGTGAAATCCCTAAAGTCCTTGCAATATATCGTTGAGAAATGTTGTTCTTAAACTGTTGGACAATTTGCTCACGCATTTGTTCACAAAGTGGTGACCCTCACCCCATCCTTGTTTGCGAATGACTGAGAATTTTGTGGAAGCTGCCTTTATACCCAATCATGGCACCCACCTGTTTCTAATTAGCCTGTTCACCTGTTCCAAATAAGTGTTTTATGAGCATTCCTCAACTTTCTCTGTCTTTTTTGCCACTTGTGCCAGCTTTTTTGAAACATGTTGCAGGCATCAAATTCCAAATGAGCTAATATTTGCAAAAAATAACAACGTTTTCCAGTTCCAACGTTAAGTATCTGGTCTTTGCTGTCTATTCAATTGAATATAGGTTGAAAAGGATTTGCAAATCATTGTATTCTGTTTTTATTTACGATTTACATACAGTAACATGCCAACTTCACTGGTTTTGGGGTTTGTATTTTAAAATATCACCTATTTGTGGGTGCTAATTGTTTTAGAAAGCACACACTTTTTAGAAGCTTATTTTTATTGTTAATTACTTAGAATAAATCACTTTCACTCCTCATTGGCGCAAACGAGAACTTTACTATGTTTGAGTGAGACTCCTCTTCAGAAGGTTTATTCTTTAATTGAGGCTATTTAACCTAATTTTCCATGCAGCAGAATGAGTTTGCTTGTTATCTGAGGGTCACGTCACGAAGCGGAATCTACAAAGAAAATTACACAAATTATGAGGGCAGGACCACCTAGGGAGCAGGTGAAAACACACACTGAGCAAACGGCTCAACAATAGAAGCGCGAGGCCTGCAGACCCTTGTGTGAGGTTACAGCAGAGCGGACGTAGACACACACTGATAAAAAAAAAAAAAAGCGAGAGTTTTATCAAGAAGACCACACAAGAAACATGTCAGCTGGTCCAAGCTTCTGTGTTTGCAGACTTGCAGGCGTCCATCACTGCTCTCCTGCAGACTTTCGTCACATTCGGAAGAGGTTGGCTGCTCAGATCACTGGCATCGGTCTGAAATGGGATTACACAGCGACTCGTCTTCATCCATGTCCTGCACCCTTTTGAGTCCAGCTCTGGACATGGACAGCCCTTTTTCTCAGGTCTCAAAAGCCATTGCTGATGAGCGTGATTGGCCTGAACTCTTAGGGGCCAGCAATAATCTCTCTTTAGGAGGCTGAGTGGATGAAGTGAGCCATAAGAACACTCTCTGTCAGCCGGGAGAAAGAAAAAGTCATAATTATAGTGCTTTCTCTGGCTGGATTTAAATAAAGCTTGCTGGCTGGGCCCCTATATGCACACACACACACACACACACACACACACACACACACACACTTCAATAAAAAGGCACTAATCAATCAGAGGTTCCCCTGCCACGGCTTCATTGAAGGCCCAGTCTGAAAGAGGGACTGACAGCCCTCAACCTCCCAGTATTGTTAGACGGGCCTGATTAGGCCTCTGACTGGCTACCTCAGCCACCAGCTCCAAAGGCGCACAGGTCAAGGGGTCTCCATTTAAAATCGACGAGCCCTGAAAAGTTGCGGACACCTGCTTTTTTTTTAAAGTGATCCTTGTCTCTGCGCTTCTATCCTCCCTTTTTGTCATTTGCAATTTGAGGGGCAGCACGGAGAGAGTTGTTTGAGAGTGGAACGTGTGTGTGTGTGTGTGTGTGTGTGTGTGTGTGTGTGTGTGTGTGTGTGTGTGTGTGTGTGTGTGTGTGTGTGTGTGTGTGTGTGTGTGTGTGTGTGTGTGTGTGTGTGTGTGTGTGTGTGTGTGTGTGTGTGTGTGTGTGTGTGTGTGTGTGTGTGTGTGTGTGTGTGTGCGCGCGTGAAGTTTTAGTATTAAAAGGGAGGGAGCTTGGCTGTGGGCCCAGGTTCATAACAAAGAGGGGACGCTTTTTTTTTTTTCAAAGCCAGACTGAGTAAACTAGTCTCAAGTAAATACAGAGTTTATAAAACGGTGGTAAAAACAGGAAAGTCCGATCAAACCACTAACATTTTTTCACCCGAAAAAGAGAAATGTATATTTGGATTTGATCATATTTACTTTTAATATGTTGCACGCACGTACAAGAATTAAGAGCTTCAGTATATCAGTATGTGGAATTAAACTATGGAATGGATTAAGCAAATAAATCAAACAATGTACTAATATAATCCACTTCAAGAAACTCTTCAAACGTTTGTGTTTACAAAGTACAAAAAAGAAGAACCATGATAAACATTCTGAATTTATTTCATCCATCCATTCATTTTCAAGATAATCTTACTCATCTCACCATATGAAATATAACTTACTTCACTAATTATTATTTATTTATTTATTTGGTAAAACTTTAGTATGGGGAACATATTCACCATTAATTAGTTGCTTACTAAAGTAACAAAGAGTTATTTGGACACAAGGGGAACATATAAGGGTTAGGGTTAGGGCAGTGGTTCTTAACCTGGGTTCGATTGAACCCTAGGGTTTCGGTGAGTCGGGCTCAGGGGTTCGGCGGAGGTCAAGACACACCCGACTCATCGTGTAAATAAGAACTTCTCCCTATCGGCATATTACGGATACGGCAACAGCTGACTGGTTTGCAGGTGTGTAATTTGTTGTGAGTTTATGCACTGTGTTTGTTTTGTTATTTGAACAAGGTGATGTTCATGCACGGTTCATTTTGTGCACCAGTAAAAAACATGGTAACACTTTAGTATGGGGAACATATTCACCGTTAATTAGTTGCTTATTAACATGTAAATTAGTAACATATTGGCTCTTAACTAGTCATTATTAAGTACTTATTAATGTCTTATTCGGCATGGCCTTATTATAACCCTAACCCTCTAACCCTGGCCCTAACCCTCTAACCCTAACCCTAACCAAATAACTCTAAATTAAGTCTTTGTTACTTAGAATATGTTCCCCTAGTGTCCAAAAAACTCTAAATTAAGTCTTTGTTACTTAGAATATGTTCCCCATACTAAAGTGTTACCAAAAACATATAACTTTGTCTTGAATTTGAAAAAAACCAACATTTTATTTTTCACTAAAGAAGGGTTCGGTGAATGCGCATATGAAACTGGTGGGGTTCGGTACCTCCAACAAGGTTAAGAACCACTGGGTTAGGGTTACTAATAAGCAATAATTCTGAGGTTATTGAGGGAAGACTCTTAGTTAATGGCTTACTGGTTGTATAATAAGGCCATGCAGAATAAGGCATTAATAAGTACTTAATAATGACTAATTAAGAGCCAATATGTTACTAATTTGCATGTTAATAAGCAACTAATTAATGGTGAATATGTGTTCCCCATACTAAAGTGTTAACATTTATTTTTATTGTTATTACTTATGGAGTATATTGTGAATAAATTGAGAACAGGAAGCGAACAAAAATTTTAGCAACTGCTATGTAAAGGAAAAGGGGTAGAATTAAAGAAGCTCTGCTTCTTCCTACTCCTTTTCGAACATGTTGAATAGAGGAACTGGAAATGGTGATGTATCATGTTGTATGCATGCATGTTCCAAATAAACTCGAACTCAAACTCCAACACGGATAATGAGCAAGAATAAAAAGTGCATGTGGGCGACACGTCAACAATCCCTTCTTGTTAGAAGAATGTGCAAAGCATTTTCCTCCTTTTTACTGGACTCAGGTTTTATGCTTTGCAACAATTTCACCCTTTTAAAAAAAGAGGGTCACTCCGCCAAAGGGGGACAATAGTACATCCTGACAAAGAAAAAAAAAAAAAAGTCTTCAAGGCTTTACGCCACCCGGCCATCACTCTGCTGCTTTCTGTGCTGCTGACTGGTAAAAGCCACTCTCAATCTCTCCCTTTTCTCTCCTCATCCCTTTTTTTTATTCCTCCTATTCCATGTCCTTAAGGGGTGTGTTAAGTATTGTGCGTTGTGATGGGGGGGGGTGGTGAGTAAGTCAGCATCATTAAAAGCAGGCCAGGCCTGTGGCCAGATCAAAATAATTAACTGGAGAGGTCACAAGCTAATGAAATGAAATGTGGGAGCTGAAAGGAGCCCTAAATGGTGCTCACTAATCCCCCCTTTACCTTGTTTTAGGGAGGGGGCGGGACTTTTTAAGCCAGGGCACCTCTGCTGATAATGGGGGTGGACCTATGTGTGTGTGTATGCGTGTGCGTGTATGCGTGTGCGTGTCCGTGCGTGCATGTGTGTGTTGTACTGTTTGAATTTCAGAGACCAGTTGGGAGAACTCAGATAATGACTAATCATTTACTTCACTCGTATTGTGAATTTTCCTGGGGTTTTCTTGGGGTTTAATTTTTTTATGCATATTGAACTTATTTTTGGCCTGAAAATGTTCCAGCATTTCAGGGGTGTCAAACTCATATTATTAGCTCAGGGGACGCATGGAGGAATATCTGTGCACACGCGGGCCGGACTATTAAAATCATGGCATTTAAACAAAAAAATTAAGAGAACTTAAGATTGTTTTCTCTGTCTTACTTTGGCCAAAAATAGAACAAACACATTCTGAAAATATTACAATAAAAATATAGAAAAAAATACCAGCAGCGGTAAAGTTTAGATCCATGAAGGAAAGAAGAAAGTGAATGAATGTTTATCCATCCATCCATTTTCTACCGCTTGTCCCATTTGGGGGTTGCGAGGGGTCGCTGGAGCCTATCTCAGCTGCATTCGGGCGGAAGGCGGGGTACACCCTGGACAAGTCACCACCTCATCGCAGAGCCAACACAGATAGAATGTTTATAACTGAATAAATTTACATATACATAAAAATGTGTTTTCTTTTGTATTATTTTTTTTTATGAACTAAGTAACGTTTATGACAACTTTTTTCCAAAACACAATATAGAATGTGAGATATAACAGGATAATGCATACATTTATCATTTGTTTTCAAAACGGTTAAAAAAAAGTGGGACCCCAAAAATGTACTGTGGGACCCCATTTTTTGACTTGATGGGGTCCCCGGGACCCCATTTCGAAAAAATTCCTAGCGCCAACACTGATGGAGTATTGGTGCGTGCAAAACAGCAGCAAGCGGCTGTGGCCTGCGGGCCCGTTCTAATACTAATCAAATATAATCTAGGGCAGTGGTCCCCAACCACTACCAGTCCGTGGATCGATTGGTACCGGGCCGCACAAAAAATTTTAAAAAATAAAAATAAAATATTTGTTTTATTTATTTATTTATTTTATTAAATCAACATAAAAAACACAAGATACACTTACAATTAGTGCACCAACCCAAAAAACCTCCCTCCCCCATTTACACTCATTCACACTCATTCGCACAAAAGGGTTGTTTCTTTCTGGTATTAATATTTCTGGTTCCTACATTATATATCAATAAAGATCAATACAGTCTGCAGGGATACAGTCCGTAAGCACACATGATTGTATTTCTCTATGACAAAAAAAATAAAAATAATAATAATAATAAATAAATAAACCATAAAATGACACATTATGTTACTGCATATGTCAGCAGCTAAATCAAGAGCCTTTGTTTGCTTACTTACTAATAAAAGACAAGTTGTCTAGTATGTTCATTATTTTATTTAAGGACAAACTTGCAATAAGAAACATATGTTTAATGTACCCTAATATTTTTTGTTAAAATAAAGCCAATAATGCAATTTTTTGTGGTCCTCTGTATTTAGAAAAGTACCAAAAAGTATCAAAATAATTTTGGTACCGGTACCGGTAAAATATTGGTATCGGGACAACACTAAAACATAGTAATGCAGAAATGTGGGTCACAACTTTGAAGGATATTTACAGCAAGCAGTGAACAATAGAAGCTCAGAGAGCATGAGGAGAAGTATATACAATTATTTACAATCTGGGGGTGGTATGTGGAGGGGGGGGGTGCTGGGTAAAAGTTGAAGCTGCCGAACTCTTTCAGTGCTGCTCTGAAGGAGGATAGGGATGCACTTTCTGTTGCACCTGTTGGGAGTGCATTCAAAATTGTTGTGGCATAGAAGGAGAAAGAGTTCAGACCCTTGTTGGATCAAAATCTGGGGTTGATGTGGTTTGTGGAGCGCCCCCTAGTGTTGTGGTTTTGGTGGTGATGGTCAGGAAGTAGTTTGACATGTACTTCGGCATCAGGGAGGTGTAGCGAATTTTGAATACAAGGTTGAGTGCAAGTTGTTTAACTGTGTCCTCCACCCTGAGCCAGCCCACTTTGCAGAGGTGGGTAGGAGTGAGGTGGGATCTGGGGTGGAGGTGGAGAAGTGGCCTGACGAGCGTGTTTGGGGATGATCTAGATGTGCATGCATAATCGAAAAAGGATTGGATGAGAGTTCCTGCGTGTTTTTGTTGACTAGAGAGGAGATTCTGTACAGAAATATTGCTCTTTGGTTGACTTTTTTTTTCATTGCTTGAGCATAAAAAAACCTGTTTACAACATTCAAAATATGTTTTTTAACATTATGAGTGTCCTCTAGTTGTAAAAAAACAAAAACAAAAACACCCTTTAATCACCTTTACACTCTTCTAATCCAATATTGTACAGCTGCCAAAGGCTGAGCCAATCAATGGTCAGAATACTGAAGGGTGTGATCTGATTTGTTTGGTCTCATCTAGTGGCCAATATTACTTAGGTGTTGATATTTTTTAGTCCATTTAGCCATTACTAGCCTTTTTTTATTATTATTATTTTGTTAATTACGACAAAGATTATTTAAGTATTTAATATGTGTTTACTTACTATGGTATATTATTTGTTTATTATTTATTTGTTCACTGATATGTTACAGAGAACAAGGAAATAGGATAAAATTGCTAAAGTATTAAAAGGGGTAGGATTAAATAAGCTCAGCTTCTAAAATAAACTGAAACTGAACTGAACTGAACTATGCTTAACCCTCAGAGTATATTAGGGAATTTTGAGGTAAAATGTTGCTCTATTTTCGGCCATAACTTTGTTTGTTACTTTGAGTAAAGTTATTTTTCCTAGGAGGGTTTTTCCATAGGTTAGGGGTTGATAATAGACTCAGACTTGAACATAAACAGTCACATTACGTCAATAACATCAGCAGCTTTTTGCCACCTGAAAATCATTGCCTAAATCCGACTTAAAAAAGACCAATTTATGTCTTTGTATCCAGCAGGTTAGACAACTTGTAATGGCCTTTTCACTGAGCTCTCTAAACGAGCTGTAAAGCAGCTGCAGTACATCAAGAATGCTGCTGCTCGAGTCCTGACTAGAACCAGGAAATATGACCATATTAGTCCAGCGCTCAGGCAACTGCACTGGCTGCTTGTTGGTCAGAGAATAGACTTTAAAACACCTTTGCTCGAGTAAAAGTATTTTCGTGGTCTTGTGCCAAAGTACATCTACGACATGTTAGAGCCATTTGAACCATCCCAAGCTGAGAACCTCAAAGAGATGTTTTTAGCTAGTGCCTACAGTCAGGACCAAACACGGTAAGGCTGTGTTGCAGTTTTCTGCTCCTAAACTCTGGAATAGTCTTCCTGAAAATGTGAAACATGCCTCAACGTTAGCAAAGTTCAAATCCAGCCTGAAAACCCCTTTATTAATTGTGCATATGACAACTGAAAGTATTTTACCACAGTATTTGATTGTAATTTTAATTATAATAGTTTTTATGATGATTTTATTTTATGTTTTTAATTTAAATTAGGATTATGATTATTTTATTTTAAATGTTGCCTTTTAATTTTCTGTAAAGCACTTTGAATTGCCTTGTGTACGAATTGTGCTTTATAACTAAATTTGCCTTGCCTAAAGTAAAATAAGATCTGGACAAAAAAATCACTCCATATTCTCTACTGCTTGCGAGTTTTACCATATCTGAGTTGTTGTGTAAACATATGGGGAAATAAACACAAAAGTACAGTTTATTCACTTACTGTACTGTGTTGCAAAAAAGATCAGTTAGAATAACACATAATGTTGGCTATTGAGAACATTCAAACCATTTATTAATTGAATCAAAAATATTGAAATTCAATGGTTTGATGAATTTGAAAAAAGGTAAAATTATACTCAAAGCAAACTATAACCTGCTACCCAAATATGTACAACAATTGTTCTCAACAAAGGAGGAGAAATATACCCTTAGGGGAAAAACAAAACATTTATATGCACGTACAACATTTAGGACCTGTAGTATATCAGTATGTGGAATAAAATTATGGAATGCATTAAGCAAAGATCCAGTTTAAGAAACTGTTTCAACTCAAAATGTGTACAACGTCCAAAGAAAACGAATCCTGATAAACATTTGGATTCTTATTGAAAATGTGATTATTTTATTCATCTCCTTATGTGAATCATAGCTTACTTAACTATTTATTTATAAGAACTTTATTTATTGTTGTTTATGTATTTATTAATGATCTACTCACTCATGTATCTATTTATTCACTGTTATGTTAGAGATTGAGTACAAACAAATGTGTCTGAAATTGCTATAATACGAAAAGGGGTCGGATTAAATAAGATCTGCTTCTTCCTACTCAATTTTCGGACATGCTGTAATTAGAAACTGGACACATGACAAATCACATTGTAATTGTATGCATGTTCGAAAAAAACTAACATTATAACCATAACCATAACCATTTTAGTGTGTAAACCATTGGAAAAAAACTTGTAATCTCACTTTACTTTCATATCTTTGAACCTAAAGGTTATGTATGAAGATGCAACACAATAATGTAGATACAGGAGATAAGAAAATCTAGGATTGTTTTAGGTGAACATGAGAAAAAAACCCAGATGAAGACAGTTTGTGTTGTTTAAACTGAAAAGCATTTGCAGGGGCACGCATGCAAAGTCAAGAAGTCTGACAATATCTGTTTGTGTGTGCGTGTGTTTGTTTGTTTGTTTGTTTGTTTGGATAAGGGCCTGAGTGTGTAAAAATGAGATGCTTAGACATATATTAAATCTGCACACCAACCCGTCTTTAAGACGTTACAACATTTTGCTGAGTTGAAGAACACAGCTGATGGCAACAGAAGAAATGAGTGAACCCTTTTAAACTGAATTTACACAGGACAAGCCCACACATGATCTGACAGTTTATTTTTGGTTAAAACCATGTACTTAACAATTTATGTCATACCACACACAAAGAGACTAGATTATAAGCGAAAACCAAAATATACAATAGATTTGAAAAAAGGGAAATAAATACATAGGGAAAAAAATTACAGTTTGATTTTTCAAAAATATTATTTAAAAAAAGCTACCAATATGCACACACGAGACAGCCTAGTAGGTTCAAGATGCATGTTTTAGATTAATACAAATTCAAGGAAAACAAATTGTTGTTTAATAAATTTTTTTGTTCAAAATAACAAATTTCATTGAATTAAATATATAACCTCACTTTGGTTTTTAAGATTGCACAAATTATTTAGTTTGATATTTGCCCAGGCTAAAATGGGGCTCTAAGCAGAACTTTATTCGAAATGTTCCAGGAACAGGGGTTAGGTCCATGTGTAGTTTGCATGTTCTCCCCATGATTTTGTGGGTTCCCTCCGGTTACTCCGGCTTCCTCCCACCTCCAAAGACATGCACCTGGGGATAGGTTGATTGGCAACACTAAAGTGACCCTAGTGTGTGAATGTGAGTGTGAATGTTGTCTGTCTCTCTGTGTTGGCCCTGCGATGAGGTGGCAACTTGTCCAGGGTGTAGCCCGCCTTCCGCCCAAATACAGCTGAGATAGGCTAACTTTAAACTTAAATTGTATTTATTAATTTAACACAGGGGTGCTCACACTTTTTCTGCAGGCAAGCTACTTTTCAATTGATCAAGTCACGGGGATCTACCTCATTCATATATATAATTTATATTTACTTATTTATGAAATATATGTTTTTGTTAACAAGTTAAAGGTGTTTAAAGATAATGCAAGCATGTTTAACACATATAGTTAATATTGTTAACAAGTTAAAGGTGTTTAAAGATAATACAAGCATGTTTAACACATATAGTTAATATTGTTAACAAGTTAAAGGTGTTTAAAGATAATACAAGCATGTTTAACACATATAGTTAATATTGTTAACAAGTTAAAGGTGTTTAAAGATAATACAAGCATGTTTAACACATGTAGTTAATATTGTTAACAAGTTAAAGGTGTTTAAAGACAATGCAAGCATGTTTAACACATATAGATTCCTTTCTTTCATGAAGACAAGAATATAAGTTGGTGTATTACCTGATTCTGATGACTTGCATTGATAGGAATCAGACAGTAGTGCTGATAATGTCCGCATTTTCAAAGAAGTCCTGCTTTCTGTCCAATACCACATGAAAGTGGTTGGTTTTTGGCATCTTATTTGTCCAGCTTCCGTACTCCTTTGTATACACTTTACAAGAAATACATTGGCGGCAAACTCCGTAGCTTGCTAGCTTGTGCACGCCAGCTTTCTGAGACTCTTATTTTGTTAGCACAGGCAGGATGAAGTAGAGCTTTTATTGTTTAACTGTGCAGTCGGTCTTTGGAGTTTTGACGACAGGTACGGCGCCAGAGTCTGTTGAAATAAAAAGTGTTTCTCGCCTTCCTGTTGGTAATTTTTTCTTAATAATGAGCTGGCAGCAGCCAGCGTCATCTCAGAAGACCCTCGGGTGCCGTGAATGTCAATGAAGTGACGAAAGTGACGTCATAGTGAAGATTTATGATCGCTCATTTTTAGGACTATTTTTTTAATGCCTGGCTGGCGATCGACTGACACACCCTCCGCGATCGACCGGTAGCTCACGATCGACGTAATGAGCACCCCTGCAAGCTCCTCTCTTTACCCTGAGAAAGAGCCTCATATTCCACCATTGCGGACGGCTTTGTTCCTGGAGCTTTTTTCAATGTTTTACATATTTGATTAAAATCTTTAATAGCCTGACTTAAGTCTTATCATATGTCTTATTAATGTGTGACTCTAATAATTGATCTTTTTGAACTACTTGCACATTTAAATCACATTAGTTTCTGTTTGTAGATGCTATGTACATGTTTATTTCATTGGAAAATGTTAGCTTTTATATGTGATTGAATCGCTGTCAATGTGATCTTGTGTTTACGTTTGCTCTGCTGGACTCTCAAGACAATTTAAAGTACAACAGAGCAAAAAGAAAAGGATATGATAACGTATATGTACATTTTGCTGATCATCTGAAAGCAATCATTCTGTTTACCTGTATAAATTAATCAACAAAGTACTGAAAATACTGTTTTTGTGATTAATTTCCTGCTTTCATTGAAACTATTCCAAAATAGGGGAATATTTTTGGTGTTTTTAAATGATATTCCACCTAATATTTACAAGTACAGTTGAAAGTACAAACATATCTTAGTGGCACTGTGTGATGTCACTGTATGGATTCCAAAAAGAAACACCATGAATATTTCTCTTTTTGGAACGTCATCTGGATTGTTTCCAGCGTGTTTCTGAGGGTACATATATATATATATATATATATATATATATATATATATATATATATATATATATATATATATATATATATATATATATATATATATATATATATATATATATATATATATACATACACATACAGTATGTGCAACTACTTAATCATCAAGTAAGTTTGCAAAGCTGATGCTTATATTACCATGAATTGATTAACGTGGCACAAGTTGAAAAACTTATTCGGGTGTTACCATTTGGTGGTCAATTGTACGGAACATGTACTGTACTGTGCTATCTACTAATAAAAGTCTCAATCAATCAATCAATCAAACCATGTTGCCCGAAATCACATCCAACAATGAAAATCCTGAGTCGAAGACAATCATATTTCTTACAACACTTTGGAAAGTTGACAAAGGAAACTGCAGATGCCACGCTCATTGGTACGTAAATCTTAGTACAATTGAGATGCATAGGCCACTTTTCCATGGAATTTTATGAATTAAAAGTTCTGAATTCCGTTGATAAATTAAATCAAAGGAATTCTAATGGTGTCATATCCATCCATCCATTATTTTTTACTTCTTATCCTGCTTGTGTGTATCCCAACATGCATTGTAAGGTGTCACTTTCAAGGTTTGGGTTCAACCTTTGCAGGTTCATATTCATACAGATCATCAGCTAACATTGGACATTAATAGGGTTGGAAAGGGCACGTGATTTTGAAATGCATTGTGGGGGCTGGGTAGACACCGTTGCTGGACAAAGTTTTTGATTACATGGCTGTACTCAACCAGCAGTATTGTGAGAGAGAGCAACAAACTGGATCAAAAAGGATTGTGTGCAATAAAAAAAAATCAAGGGAATGTACCAAAAACAAACTGGACCCTGTTCCAAAGGCTGGCCATCTTAAAAAATAAGTAAAATTGGTGGTATTGATCCATACAAGCACGTCTAATAAACTGAATTTGAGCAAGCTGCCAAACATGTCCTCTTTCTCGGTTGTCAACACAGTCATTTTTTATACGGGCCAAACATTTTGGAATGCCAATTCGGCAAAGGCTTATGGACAAACCAACTTTGAGTTTGTATAATACCTCAGAATTTTACATCAGAAAGAGAAGACGGTTGTCATTTTAGAAGTAAGTGAACAGGACTTGTCACCTCGTTGTATCTCCTGGAGAAATTATTTGCACATTGAATATATTTAAAGTCTGAAAAACGCTGTGCATTAATGTGGGAAATATTTGAATTATTCTCAGTTATTGATCGATGAACACCAACATGTGCCAGGTGATGGTGTTAAAAGTGATGTTTGATCGTCTCACGGCTTACTTTCCAGGATATTCATCGTCTCTTTATCGTCACCAAATCCTTTTTTTTCTTGACGCGATCATGACTACAATTGTGGCAGTTAATGATGCTGCACGTTCGGACCATGTTTTAAATGTGTTAAAAAGAAACTTAAAAAACTTAAAGGCCTACTGAAATGAATTTTTTTTATTTAAACGGGGATAGCAGATCTATTCTATGTGTCATACTTGATCATTTCGCGATATTGCCATATTTTTGCTGAAAGGATTTAGTACAGAACAACGACGATAAAGATCGCAACTTTTGGTATCTGATTAAAAAAAGGCTTGCCCCTACCGGAAGTAGCGTGACGTAGTCAGTTGAACATATACGCAAAGTTCCCTATTGTTTACAATGATGGCCGCATGAAGTGAGAGAGATTCGGACCGAGAAAGCGACAATTTCCCCATTAATTTGAGCGAGGATGAAAGATTTGTGGATGAATAAAGTGCAAGTGAAGGACTAGTGGGGAGTTGAAGCTATTCAGATAGGGAAGATGCTGTGAGAGGCGGGGGTGACCTGATATTCAGCTGGGAATGACTACAACAGTAAATAAACACAAGACATATATATACTCTATTAGCCACAACACAACCAGGCTTATATTTAATATGCCACAAATTAATCCTGCATAAAAACACCTACGTGTTTGTTATGCTAGCTCCTAGCTCCTCTGCTAGCTCCTAGCTCCATAGAACGCGCCAATACAATTCAAACACCTGATCAACACACACAATCACGCAGCCCAAAAGACCGTTCACCTAACCCAAGGTTCATAAAGCTTATATATTTTTAAAAAGTTACGTACGTGATGCGCACATACGGTCAAGCTATCAAATGTTTAGCAGCCAAGGCTGCATACTCACGGTACCTGATATTCAGCTGGGAATGACTACAACAGTAAATAAACACAAGACATATATATACTCTATTAGCCACAACACAACCAGGCTTATATTTAATATGCCACAAATTAATCCTGCATAAAAACACCTACGTGTTTGTTATGCTAGCTCCTAGCTTCTCTGCTAGCTCCTAGCTCCATAGAACACGCCAATACAATTCAAACACCTGATCAACACACACAATCACTCAGCCCAAAAGACAGTTCACCTAACCCAATGTTCATAAAGCTTATATATTTTTAAAAAGTTACGTACGTGACGCGCACATACGGTCAAGCTATCAAATGTTTAGCAGCCAAGGCTGCATACTCACGGTACCTGGTATTCAGCTGGGAATGACTAAAACACTAAATAAACACAAGACATATATTTACTCTATTAGCCACAACACAACCAGGCTTATATTTAATATGCCACAAATTAATCCTGCATAAAAACACCTACGTGTTTGTTATGCTAGCTCCTAGCTTCTCTGCTAGCTCCTAGCTCCATAGAACACGCCAATACAATTCAAACACCTGATCAACACACACAATCACTCAGCCCAAAAGACCGTTCACCTAACCCAAGGTTCATAAAGCTTATATATTTTTAAAAAGTTACGTACATACGCAAAAAAAAAGTTGCGCACATACGGTCAAGCGATCAAATGTTTAGAAGCCAAAGCTGCATACTCACGGTAGCACGTCTGCGTCTTTGTCATCCAAATCAAAGTAATCCTGGTAAGAGTCTGTGTTGTCCCAGTTCTCTACAGGCGTCTGTGTATCGAAGTCAAAAGTCCTCCTGGTTAGGGTCTCTGTTATCCGAGTTCTTCCATCTTGACTGCATCTTTCGGGAATGTAAACAAAGACGCGCCGGCTGTGTACTGTTGTTGCTGACTACGTTCGAAAAATACGTCCGTTTCGCACCGACAACTTTCTTCTTTGCTTGCTCAGCTTCTTTCTCCATAATGCAATGAACATAATTGCAACAGATTCACGAACACAGATGTCCAGAATACTGTGGAATTATGAAATGAAAACAGAGCTTTTTTGTATTGTATTCAATGGGGAAGGCATACCCGTGTTCCCCGGGCTACGTCAAACGCATACGTTGTCCTCAGAGGCGTTTCGAACCGGAAGTTTAGCGGCAAATTTAAAATGTCACTTTATAAGTTAACCCGGCCGTATTGGCATGTGTTATAATGTTAAGATTTCATCATTGATATATAAACTATCAGACTCCGTGGTCGGTGGTAGTGGGTTTCAGTAGGCCTTTAAGCGCAGAGTCTTGTGTTGAGCCACTTATTTAAGCGATTCAGAGTCCAGCAAGACCCATAATGCAATGTGTTCTCACGTCACACTTTCAAGCTCTACACCAGTTCTGCTCTTCTTTCCCAATCCAGAAAAACAACCCAAAAATAACTAGTTTTTCTTCAGGTCTCTGTTCAAGGATTTCCCTCCATACTGCACATGCTGTCTAAACCATCATTACAGTCATTAGGCTGCTATGAGCTCCGTATCACAGGAGTCGACCAGCATCCAGTTTAACCCAGCACAATTAGCGCATCCGTTAGAATAGAATTACCCTGTAAAATGAGAACGCTCCTGACAAAGAGCCCAAGAAGGTTGGAGCTACAAAAAGAAAAAGGGGTAAGTGTGAGGAAAATGGTGAGCGAAGAAATGAGGGAGGACAGGGATCGATTAAAATAGTTTGAATTGAGTCCACGCTCGCCCCATTTGTTTGGTATTCTGCTCAAATCTGCGCTTTTGTTAAACCCGCCACAAAGTAATGTCAATCATCTCGACCTGGTTTTGTAGAATGGGTAAATTTATTATGAATTTGCTGGTGCAAATAATGGGTACTATACCCCCTGCCTGCTCGCTCCCCCAAGCCGCCTCGCTTGACACCCTCCACGCCTCCACCCCCATATCAATGCTGCAGAATAGGCGATAGAGAGTGAAGTTAGCAATTTGAGGGCCACTCGCACTCTGGAGCCACATCAAAGTGACACAGACGTCCAATCAGATTTGTCTTACAGGCATTACATGATGAATATGGTGCGCCGGCGGCACAAAAGCGCCTTTGTGTCTCCTCCGAGCGGAGACTATTCACAGCCCACCACAGCCAGCCAGAGTGGAAGTAAATGGCCAAAAGGGCCCGGGACGGAAAAAAAAAAAAAGCAGCCAAACTTGTGCAGTACAATAGTCCATGCAAATCACAGCCCCCACCTTGCGACACGACGACATAACCGCACCTCCGGCCCTCCATCGCACCCCTCAAGCAGGAGCTTAGTTCCACACACAGGCAGAGGTGTCAGGGATTCACATCCACGCTCCTTTCATTCGGTCTCCAAGTACACAAGACTGATTTTTTTTTACATCAGAAAGTACAAGTGACTTGGCGGCTGTCAGCAGAAGATTCCATCTATTGAGGACTTTTTCGCTTGTGTGTACAAGCGAAGTAAAGGACCTACAGCAGGGGTGTAAAGAGTGCGGACCAGGGGCCACTTTGGGCCCACCGCTCACTTTTCTTATTGGTCCTCAGCATATTCTACGAATAAAATGTATTTATTAGTAATAAGTAGAGATGTCCGATAATGGCTTTTTTGCCGATATCCGATATTCCGATATTGTCCAACTCTTAATTATCGATTCCGATATCAACCGATACCGATATATACAGTGTGGAATTAACACATTATTATGCCTAATTTTGTTGTGATGCAATGTAGCAAGGTTTTCCAAAATAAATCAACTCAAGTTATGGAAAAAAAAATGCCAACATGGCACTGCCATATTTATTATTGAAGTCACAAAGTGCATTGTTTTTTTTAACATGCCTCAAAACAGCAGCTTGGAATTTGGGACATGCTCTCCCTGAGAGAGCATGAGGAGGTTAAGGTGGGCGGGGTTTGGGGTGAGGGGGGGGGCTTAGGGGGTTGCGGGGGGTGTATATTGTAGTGTCCCGGGAAGAATGAGTGCTTTCAAGGGGTTCTGGGTATTTGTTCTGTTGTGTTTATGTTGTGTTACGGTACGGTTGTTCTCCCGAAATGTGTTTGTCATTCTTGTTTGGTGTGGGTTCACAGTGTGGCGCATATTTGTAACAGTGTTAAAGTTGTTTATACGGTCACCCTCAGTGTGACCTGTATGGCTGTTGACCAAGTATGCATTGCATTCCCTTGTGTATGTGAAAAGCCGTAGATATTATGTGATTGGACCGGCAAGCAAAGGCAGTGCCTTTAAGGTTTATTGGCACTCTGTACTTCTCCCTACGTCCGTGTACCACACCGTACAGCGGCGTTTTAAAAAGTCATTCATTTTACTTTTTGAAACTGATACCGATAATTTCCGATATTACATTTTAAAGTATTTATCGGCCGATAATATCGGCAGTCCAATATTATCGGACATCTCTAGTAATAAGATGTATTATTATTATTGGTTTTAGCATGCAGTTGTTTTTGGGTGTCCCAATCCGATATTGATATAGGATATTGGTCCGATATCAGCACAAAAATACAAGCATCAGATGATATCGGCTTGCTCCGATACAAGCAGTTCGGCAGGACGTTTTCAAAACTGGACAGAAAGTTAACATCTAAATGTCCTCCAATAAGCACACAAAGTTGGTATTTACAAAAGGTAAACATAAAGGCTATAGGCTACTAGGAGCTAGCAGCTACACAACAACTAAGCACACACGCTAGATATACGTGATAAATGTCTTTAATTGAATAATATTGCAGTCTAAAACAACATTTGTCGATATTAACAAGTATCAAATAAATATAGTTGCATATTTCTGTGTGGAGTTTGCATGTCCTCCCCGTGACTGCGTGGGTTCTCTCCGGGTACTCCGGCTTCCTCCCACCTCCAAAGACATGCACCTGTTGATTGGCAACACTAAATTGGCCCTAGTGTGTGAATGTGAGTGTGAATGTTGTCTGTCTATCTGTGTTGGCCCTGTGATGACGTGGCGACTTGTCCAGGGTGTACTCCGCCTTCCGCCCGATTGTAGCTGAGATAGGCTCCAGCGCCCCCCGCGACCCCGAAGGGAATAAGCGGTAGAAAATGGATGGATGGATGGATTTCTTACACATACAAAGTCTCCAGGGCAGAAGCGTATTCTAAAGTAACCAGTATCAAATGTCATTGAACTTCCTGCATCATGCCCCTTGATTTAATGAATTATTGTGACCATTAGGTGTCGCCAAAACAATGTTTTCACACTGATCATTGTTCTCTTAGTAATTTCCCTCAATTAAACCTTTTTCTAACATTCCACGCTACAAAAAAGTAGAAGTGTGTACTATGAATCTTATTTACAGTATATCATGTCAAGTTAATACTGGTATCAGCCAACACTCAAGGTTTTTAATATCAATATCGTAACAGTAGTAAAAAAGTTGTTTTGAAAAACCTGTAGTTGTGTCCCAACATAACATAACTACTCTCGTAAAGTAGCGTTAAAACCTGCACACAGTTTGAGTTTGAGTTTATTTCGAACATGCAAGCATACAACATGATACATCACAATTTCCAGTTTCTCTTTTCAACATGTTCGAAAAGGAGTAGGAAGAAGCAGAGCTTATTTAATCCTACCCCTTTTCTTTTACATAGCAGTTGCTAAAACTTTTGTTCACTTCCTGTCCTCAATTTATTCACATTATACTCCATAAGTAATCACAATAAAAATAAATAAATAATACTCGGTGAAGTAAGTTACATTTCATATGGTGAGATGAGTAAGATTATTTTGAAAATGAATACATGGATGAAATAAATTCAGAATGTTTATTATGGTTCTTCTTCTTTTTACTTTGTAAACACTTTAAGTTTGAAGAGTTTCTTGAAGTGGATCACATTTGATTTCTTTGCTTAATCCATTCCATAATTTAATTCCACATACTGATATACTGAAGGTCTTAAGTGTTGTACGTGCGTACAAATATTTTAAATTACATTTTTCTCTAAGATTATATTTATCCTCTATGTTTCGTTTCGAGATGCTATTTTCAACTTGATGTGCGCTGATGATAAGAAAGTTTGTCACTGCAATACTAAACCATCGTTTAAGGTCCTTGGATAATTTTTTACACGGGGAAGTGCGCCGTGTATTTCTTGAACCTCCAGCTCTTAGCTTTGTATGGACTCATTGATTGTTTACAAACTGAGTTCAGAGAGGAAGTGACGTCAGAAAGAAACGCGCCAAAGCCAGCTTCATAACGTGTTTCCACTCGGAGGTAAACATTAGAAAGATGGAGGCGAGTCATCCAGACATGCCCGTTTCTCTGTTTTCTACATGTACAGACGCTTGTGGAAATCACACATGAATACCTTAAGAGAAAGCGATTGCAGCTATTTCAGATACAACACTTCTCAGACGGCAAGAGAACTTTCGAATGTCCAGGTGAGCTGTGATTTTACTTACCGAAAAACTTTGTCCATTTGTCGAAGGAGAGACAATGAGATTGCGGGCTCCCGTGGATGTGATTAAAAAAAGGTAGCGTGGGCTTTGTATTACCTGGCCAACGAGGGAAGACTACGGAAAACAGTGAATGCTTTTGTATTGGCAAAGCAGACTGTATCAGTTATTGTCCGCCATGTATGTCGCGGAATCAACGTCTAGGTCCAGAGTATATAAAGTCACCAAGAACGAATGGACAATGAAGATGATGGCAAAAGAGTGAGGAGTGTCCTGACCAGATATCTAGATCCTTAGTTTGATTGATGTAAAATGTTCTTTATCACATTGTTTACTTTCACGTGTCCATTAAAGATTTGATTAATTTATGATGGCTCAGGTGTGATTCACTACAATGGGGCCCCACAGCACACTGGATTCCAGTTAATTGAAATACCACAACACTGGATATTGTTCAGATAATCCATTCAGCCATCCATTTTATACCGCTTGTCCCTTACGGGGTTGCAGGGGTGCTGGAGCCTATCCCAGCTGCACATGGGCGGAAGGCGCGGTACACCCTGGACAAAGTAAAATTTTATTTAAGAACTTGCACACAAAGCAACACTGGAGGTGACGATGATGTGTGCATTTTCCGCGCATGCGTACAAGGTCGCGTTGCGCCGGCGGATGGAGGGGATCTTAAACGACCATTGTGTGTGTGTGGAAAAGGATAAGGTTAGGTAGGATTTACCCTGGATAACCTTAGCCGGTAGAAGGGGCCTTAAAATTATATTATACCTGAAGGTGATACTATAGTACATATTTTTCATAAAATGACATCATAAAGGTTGTGTACAGGGTAAATCTGCATCTCTTCTTGCTCGCCTACTTTGTTGGAATTGGTCAGAGGTCGGAAACAGCAAATAAAATTTAGATAATGGAGAATCTGGTGTCTGTGAGGTAGGTCTTTCACTCCCAAGAAAACAAAAAAATCTTCCCATTGCTGCCTTACTCCAGTTGAGAAACACAATTCTTACATCCATGAAAACACTTTCTGGCTGCCAATTACAAGAACAAGCGACAAAGATACAAACTGAGGGCAAGTTACCAGACATGGACTTTTGCAAGTTGTGATGTGCGAAAATTCAAAAACTCTCATGAAAATCTCGTGAAGTTGTCGTCCCTGACCATTCCTGAGATTTAGAAATGGCTTTAAAACAAAAACTCAATGAAAAATAAGTTTGAATATAAGTCTGAAAGTAGCAAATGTAGGACAGGACTATTTTAAACTTGTCCCAGAAGGATGTAGAGAAAAAAGTAAAGATGCATCTTCTAATCCAAAGCATAGCGCCTCATGTGGTCTCAACCCAATAGAACATGCGTTCACTTACTGACGACGAGAGTAACAGAAGCAAAGACACACAAACAAGCAAAACATATTCAGAAACTCACAATTTCTTCATGTTATTATCTACAAATATTACAATATGGTCATATTTACACGTTTAAGTCTACACTTTTTATTTCTAATCCATTGTTAAAGTTAAAGTCCTACTGAAACCCACTACTACCGACCACGCAGTCTGATAGTTTATATATCAATGATGAAATCTTAACATTGCAACACATGCCAATACGGCCGGGTTAACTTATAAAGTGCAATTTTAAATTTCCCGCTAAACTTCCGGTTGAAAACGTCTATGTATAATGACGTATGCGCGTGACGTCAATCGTTGAAACGGAAGTATTTGGACACCATTGAATCCAATACAAAAAGCTCTGTTTTCATCTCAAAATTCCACAGTATTCTGGACATCTGTGTTGGTGAATCTTTTGCAATTTGTTTAATGAACAATGAAGACTGCAAAGAAGAAAGTTGTAGGTGGGACCGGTGTATTAGCGGCTGGCTCCAGCAACACAACCAGGAGGACTTTGACTTGGATAGCAGACGCGCTATCCGACACTAGCCGCCGACCGCACGGATAATCGGGTGAAGTCCTTCGTCGCACCGTCGATCGCTGGAACGCAGGTGAGCACGGGTGTTAATGAGCAGATGAGGGCTGGCTGGCGTAGGTGGATAGCTAATGTTTTTAGCATAGCTCTGTGAGGTCCCGTTGCTAAGTTAGCTTCAATGGCGTCGTTAGCAACAGCATTGTTAAGCTTCGCCAGGCTGGAAAAGCATTAACCGTGTATTTACAGGTCCATGGTTTAATAGTATTGTTGATTTTCTGTCTATCCTTCCAGTCAGGGGCTTATTTATTGTGTTTCTATATGCAGTAAAGCCCGATGCTATCACATTAGCTCCGTAGCTAAAGTGTTTCGCCGATGTATTGTCGTGGAGATAAAAGTCACTGTGAATGTCCATTTCGCGTTCTCGACTCTCATTTTCAAGAGGATATAGTATCCGAGGTGGTTTAAAATACAAATCCGTGATCCACAATAGAAATAGGAGAGAGTGTGGAATCTAATGAGCCAGCTTGTACCTAAGTTACGGTCAAAAAAAAAAGAGGCGTCCTGCACTGCACTCTAGTCCTTCACTCTCACGTTCCTCATCCACGAATCTTTCATCCTGGCTCAAATTAATGGGGTAATCGTCACTTTCTCGGTCCGAATCGCTCTCGCTGCTGGTGTAAACAATGGGGAAATGTGAGGAGCCTTTCAACCTGTGACGTCACGCTACTTCCGGTACAGGCAAGGCTTTTTTTTATCAGCGACCAAAAGTTGCGAACTTTATCGTCGATGTTCTCTACTAAATCCTTTCAGCAAAAATATGGCAATATCGCGAAATGATCAAGTATGACACATAGAATGGATCTGCTATCCCCGTTTAAATAAAAACATTTCATTTCAGTAGGCCTTTAAAGTCCCAACGATAGTCACACACACTAAGTGTGGTGAAATTATCCTCCTACTGCATTTGACTCATCCCCATGTTCACCCCCTGGGAGGTGAGGGGAGCAGTGAGCAGCAGCGGTGGCAGCGCTCCGGAATCATTTGGTGATTTAACCCCAATTCCAACCCTTGATGTTGAGTGCCAAGCAGGGAGGTAATGGGTCCCATTTTTTATAGTCTTCGGTTAATAATATTGTGGGGCAAAGACAAAATGATATTTCAACTTTGTTCATTATTGCACTGATAGAACAACACATCTAGTAGCTCTTTTAGCAACAGACTCTTGCTGTACATCCACTGGTCATTTATACCTACCAGCACAAGACTTTACAACATACTAATGCAAATACAGTAATCTGGGTTTTTTTCTTGTTTTGCTAAATTGTTCCTCAGTGTGCAGTATGGGGGTCACAAAAGTATTATTTTATTATTTGAACAAAGTGCAATAATTTAGTGTGCAATATTTATATATCTGCATAGGTGGTAATAGTCAATCAATCAATCAATGTTTACTTATATACCGTATTTCCTTGAATAGCCGCAGGGGCGCTAATTAATTTAAAACCTCTTCTCACTCCTGCGCTTACCAAAAGCATGCGGGATGGGCAAGCATGCACTAATTATTTTAAAACCTCTTCTCACTCCGGCGCTTACCTTATCATGAAAAGCACATTTAATAAAAAAAAACGTTATTATGGTCTTACCTTTACTTATAAATGATGTCCATGTGCAGCTGCTTCTGATCAAAGGCAGTCTTCCTTATCTTTCTTCAGTTTTAAAAGTCTCTGGAGATATTCCTTTAAATATTACCTCCTGCTTCGATTGAAAGTCCAGTTTAGAAAACTGTTTTATTTTAGATATGTAATCCTCCATGGTAAAAGTGCAAGCAAACGATCGCTGCTCATGCTTGTTGCTTGTTGTCTTCTTCTGCAGCACCGGTCTTCTGCAGTACTGGTAGTCGCAAGAAGGATCACTAGCGCCCTCTACCACCAGGAGGCGGGAGTCATTTAATGACTCATATTTGACCCGGCGGAAGTGCCAAGCATGCGCTAATTATTTTGCGAAACGAGTTTGACCCGGCTGTAATTCTAGGCAGGCGAATACTATATTCCCGGTGGCAATTCAAGGAAATACGGTAGCCCTAAATCACGAGTGTCTCAAAGGGCTGCACAAGCCACAACGACATCCTCGGCTCAGATCCCACATCAGGGCAAGAAAAATTGTGGCGTTATTATTACTCATTTTTAGTTTTTTCATTATTTAGTATCACCTTTTACTTATTTACTGAATTTGACATCTGCACAGCAACCAAATAATGTCTCTACTGTTTCATTTTAGTTTAGTTTAGTTAATTATTTCTTCGGTCAGTGGTCAACAAAATAGACAAATAGTTTTACATTCATAAATTGACAATTTTACAGACCGAAAGGGTATTAGGCTGAAGTTGAGGACTTATTTTGCCTAACCCTGTAAACAATCTCAAATACAAGATGTTGTAAAACCAGGAGACATCGGGCTCTGGGGCCGTATTTATCAAGCGTCTTAGAGTGCCATTTTACACTTAAGTCCTGAGAATTTGCGAAATTTAGTCCTACTCTCAAACTTAAGAATAAAAGCTATTTATCAACTTTCTTAAGTCTAAGAATCACTTCTACTCTCCACGATATTTAAGAGACCTTCAGGGGTGTCCTAAGTGGTTAGGAGTTGCCAGCGGGGGATGGCGATGAGGCGAGAGAGACATGCGCGAACGTTCAGGGAGCGGAAGGATGTCCTGGCTTTGTTTGATGACGAGCAGCTGATCAAACGGTATTGTTTACACAGAGCGGGTATTATTTTTGTCACAGATTTAATAAGGGGCGTCATCTCATCAGCAACATCACGCACGTAT